>NW_028135704.1:0-258507 GCF_964662115.1 Mustela nivalis
AAAAAAAAGAAGCTCAATGTGGGGTTCAATCCCAGGACCCTGAGGTCATGACCTGAGCCAAAGGCAGATGTTAAACCAACTGAGACATCCAGCTACCCCAGGGAGGTACTCTTCTTGCAAGGTGCAGGGACATGAGCTGTTCAAAAGAGTGTTTAATATTTATTCCCAAGCAGTGCTTGAAGAGCAAGGGGATACGAGTAGTTAATAATATTTTTATCTGGCTGCCAAAAATATATGTGTTTAAAGTATAAAACAGAAAATTTGAGAAGGGAAAAAAATAAAATATAGGAAAAAAAAATCACCTGAAATGAGAGAGTTCCTCTGTCAAAACTTTTGTTTTTGTCGTTCTACATCCCACACATATTTCCACACTCATACACAAATCCTAGTTACATGTGTTCTTTTTTTTAATCAAAGAAGAGGGTTTTATGATACAAAGGTTTTTGCCCCATGCTTTGCTCTTTACAATATATTTTGAATACTTTCTCCTGAGGACAGTGTAACAGCTCCCTTGTATCTTGTCTTATGAATGGGTCATAATTTGCTTTACTCATGTCCTATTAGAAATGAAGCTCTTTTAGGAATTATGCACATTTCTATCTCATTATCTTTGCATTAAATGTCATTATTTCTTTAAAATAAATTTCCAGAAATGGAACTGCAAGGTCAAATGTTATGTACATTCTTCAAAGCTGTTAATACCTACAACTTAGTTGTCTAGAAAAAGCAGTACCATTTTGTACTTAAAATAAGGGAGTATCTATTTCTACAGTCTTCTATAGATAAACATGAATAGAATGACATACCATGTGCCAAGTGCTATTTAAGGGTTTTATATGCATCTTTTCCCACTTAATTCTCACATCACCCTCTAAGGCAGTACAGCTATCATTTGCATTTTACAGATATGTAGGATGAAGCTTATAGAGCATGAGAGAATTTGACCAGAATCCCATGACTCTGGTTTTGACTTGGAAGCCTGACTTTTAGCCACCATTGTATAGCCTGATATACATATGTGCACATTTATTGAGTACCTACTAAGTGCAAGGCACAGTGCTGAGGCACTGCGAGAAGCCTGTACAGGTAAATCTAGCATGATCTTTGCTTCCAATAACTTCTAATCCAGTCCAGAGAAAAAAATAGATGCATTCAAGAATATAAAATGTAGTTGGGCCAAGTAATAGCAGTAAAAGAATGATATGGGAGGTGAAGGAAGGGCAAGTTACAACCAGCTGAGAGACCTAGGAAACACTTTGAAGGGACAGGAATTATTCGAACTGACCTTTAAAGACATGAAAAATTTATATATGTGGGAATGGAGCATGAGCCTTTCCAGTAGAAGGACTGTGTTTGTCATGGAGCTGGAGGAACGTCCATGGCCACAAAGAAGAAGAGTTTGATGGTAACAAAGGGGGTTGTGGGAAGTGCGACGGGAAGATGTAGTTGGAAGGGAAGTCATGGAAGTCTTTGCTGAATTGAGGAGAATGGATTTGGTCCTGTAAATAGTTGGGAGTGTCACTGGACATTTTTAGGGAAGAGACATGTTATGTGTGCTGAAGGTTACTCTGAGAGTCATTTGAAATGTCATTAGAGCTGAACGACTAGAGATGGCAACCTAAGTGTCAAAAAGAAAATGCATAATCTTTAAATAGAATCAAGATTGGACATTTGATTGAATATAGGGGCCAAAAGAGAAAGAATGTAAGATTTCCCTAAGGTTTTAGCTCTGGGTGACTGGGAGGCCAAGATGTTAATACCAAAAGAAGGACAGACATTAAGAGCAGGGGCTGGCTAGGGAAAAGACAGAATCAAGTTTGGAACTGGTTAAACCTGAAGTAAATAGTGAAGACACCAGCTGAAAATCTGCCCTTGACCTTGGGAGAGGGTTCAAGACTTTGAAAACAGATGTAAGCATTATCTACAGGAAAGCCATAGCTGAAGCCAAGAACTTGTATTTTACTTTTGAAGGAAAAGAAGAGAGAAAAGAGGAGACCAGTTGAGGCTCTTGCAAACTTTGAAAATGGAAACAAGAAGATAAATATGCCAAAAAAAATGAGGATCAGTAACCATAGATGAGAGAGGATGGGCTAGAGTGTTCTGAGCTTAGGAAACCAAAGAAGAAAAGACGTGCCAGAGCAGGAGCTGGTGAGGAGCAAGAAGCAATGGCTTTGCAAGTTTGGGGAGAAAGTGTCTCAGAGGTTCCCAGGCAAACGATGACAGAAAATAGGTCTTGAGACATGGCAAGAGTCATGTTGTAGGTGGTTCCTTAGAGTGTCACCTCAGTAGAATGCTAGGGAAGGGGCCCAAGACAGGAAGAGATTTGGATGTCATTGAAAAATGTGGAAACAGTAAGAACAAAAGAAGATAACTTGAGGGTGTGACTATATACCAATGTGCACACACACATACAAATATCATACATGTAAAATACATACAGAATGTGGAAAAGAGAGACCATGCTCCTAAGCTGAAGATAAAGATCCAGAAGCAGCATCAGGAACAGAATGGAAATACAGGCAAGAAGGAGTAACTGCTGGGAAAAGGCCCAAAGGACGTGACAGACATAAGCAAAAAGACCCAGATGGAAAGGTTATCAACTAACATGGTATGTCTTTTGGAGGAGGAGCAGTCATTAAAAGCAGTGTAGAGGTGAAGAGAAAAGCAAATGAAGGAATTGCCCTAATGCCCTCTGGGCTTGGTAGAGAGGGAGATGTGTTCCTCCGGGGAGCATGGGGACCAGGGAGACAGAGGGTGGAGGAAGGACTGGGGTGGGTGATGTAGGGCAGATATAGTAAGGAATACATCATACTCTGCCTTTTATTTATTCTTAGCAAAACTAGTAATGGGAAATACCCTTACCCTAAGAATTCTAGTTTAACATTTTTCTATACAGAATATTCTGCTGTGAAGGGTTAAAGAAGTCAGAGGAGAAAGGGCAGAGTAACAGATGGGGCACAGGTGTTTTCACACATGGAGTTTGTTCAAGTGTTTAGAATGGATTGAAGGTCTTTCCTCACCTCAATATCCTTGCAATAAGAGAGTGGTAGGATATCATTTTTCTTTGTAAAATGGTATGTGGAGATATGTAAAAGCTTTGAGGTATTTTACATTTTAAATCTCCTACGTAAGGCTAAATATGCATATTGGCGGAAACTGGAAGGAAACAAGCATGATGCAAAATGATCATATGGGAATAATAATTACTTAAGTATTTTCTTTTCTATATTACAAACTATGTATGATATTTCTGGCTCTATAGTTGTTTTAACTATAGAGAATGCTTTTAAATTGTTCTTTTAATTATAATGTGTGCTGTCTTTTTCTGGACATTTG
Organism: Mustela nivalis; assembly: GCF_964662115.1. Classification (NCBI taxonomy): domain Eukaryota; kingdom Metazoa; phylum Chordata; class Mammalia; order Carnivora; family Mustelidae; genus Mustela; species Mustela nivalis. The sequence goes on from NW_028135704.1 coordinate 3,337, forward strand.
AGGTTTAATTGACATATGCTCTCAGATACTTGTGAGTCTCATGGTAGCATAGTGAACCTTTTGTATCAGAACTGAGCTAATTCTGTAGAAGCTTTTGACTCAACTACTCATGACCTATTCCAGGAAATGCATTACGAAGGAGCCAGCAGATAACAAATCTCCAGCTTAGGAAGAATTGCTTCTGGAAACTGCAAAGCATGAGATAAGGTTTATTCCATGGGAGCTGACTTTATCCAACCCTACACTCGAGTGATGTAGTGGGCTCTGAGTAAGCTGTGTACACAGAACTGATAAACTCTGCACTAAATTAATTAAGAATTCTATTGCTTTAATAGCTTGTCTTCAAAGACCGATGACTAACACTAGGATTTATTATGCAAACAACAAAAAATGGGCTATGTAAATTTTATAATGGGAGATCTAGGGTCATATTAAATCATCTCCAGATCTGTTGATCTTTCTGATACCTAAGCTACACTATACAGAATTTCTGATCATAGAGATCCAAGGATTATTTAGTAAGTAGAATAGTAAATTTTGCCCCTGAGCTTAGGGTTTGTAAGGTAACAACAATCATGTCATTTGAGTTTCATGACATCCCTTCAAAGGAGATATGATGAATCCCAACTTATAGACTTAGATGCTGGTTCATTAAGATTCCACTTCTTGGAATTCTGTCCAAGGAAGCTCAACTACTTAAGTGGTATGACTGGAATTTTGTCTCCAGACTTTATATTTTATGTTCAATTCTTTTTCGCTATGCCCAATGCATTAAGATCTTGTTTGATTTTACCTCTTTCTTTTCCTTTCCTTTACCTTTTTACAATGGAAACTGAGACTCAGAGAGGCTAAGTAATGGCACTGCTAGTTATTAATGAAAACAGAACTAAATCTGGACCCATCACCCTGGCTAGGGCTCCTTCGCTTTGTGCTTTGGAGTAGAGGATAGGTATAAAGTTGGAGCTTCTAAGTGCTATTTTATGATGATTCACATGTATGGTGTTATCTGTCTTTCTGTAAAAATGTATGTAAACTGTTCATTTGTACATATGTATGTATGTCCAAGGCTAGGGCAGGTTGGATGCATAAGCACTCTAGGATCAGGGCAACTGTCCTATCACCATCAACCTTGTGTTAGACCACTCTATTAGCTCTGTTTGCCATACTGGGTCTTGAGGGATCTGCTACCGTTATATCCCATACTCCTTCTTCTGACAATAGGTGACATTTCTGGTAGAATGCTGAATCATACATGTTTCATTCTGCTCCATCCATATCCTCTTATGGATCAGACTTAATCTTTTGCTCCAGTAATGGAATGTTATCTCAAAGTTGGAGGTCCCATGGCTTAGATGCTAGGCCAGTGCCTTTACTATACTTTTCTGAATCACTCTGAGCACTCCGAGGTGGTGTCCACTTCTTGCAATTAGAAAATGAGGCAGTTATAAAAATATGTGCATCTGTTTTCTAATGTATACACACTGGCACTTCTGTATATTATATACCTACAAGAGGAATACACCAGTTGAATAATATTGACATCTGCAGGGTAACAAGAGAACTAATAAAAGGCTCTCTAAATCTTGGCTCTACTGATTTAACTAGAGCTGCGTAAGAGTTCTGGTTTCCCATCATTGTCATCATCATGAACATTGATTCACTGCTTCCCCCAGCAGGCACTTTTCTTCAAAGTACATGTATCAACTCATCCAATTTTCACAGCAATCCTAAGCAAAAACCCATTTTCAGAGGATGAGATTGAGGCACACAAATTTTCTATTATTTTCCCAGGGCCATGAAATTTATATATGGAGCTGGAATTGGATACTTAGCAGTTTGGTCCCCGAAACCATCACTGTGGGTTTTTCTCTTCACATTTGGTATTGAAAGATTTTTACATTTTTGACAAAAAGATGGGTGTAAAATATTTTTACATAATTTTTTATAATTTGTATACAGCTGATTTCTGGGACATATGTATAATATACAATATATATTTTATACACACACACACACGTGTATATATATATAATCTTTCTGTGTGTTTTTTGTCTATCCAGACTCCTCTTGCATCCAGTGCTTGTTCATAGTCTTTGCCCATTTTCCTTTTGGGTTCTCTGTTTCTTTTTGATTTTGGATTACATGTCAGCTATGTGTTGCCACATAATAAACTGCCCCAAACTTAGTAACTTCAAACACCATCAGTAACTTTATTATTATGTCTTATAGCTTTGTGGATTGTCTAGGCTCAATCAGGTCATTCTCACCTGGCATCTTTCATGCAGTTGCAGCTCAGATGGTGGCTGGGGTTGGAGTCAACTAAAGCTCATTCACTCAATACAGTGGATACTGCTGGTTATTGATTGGGATCTCAGCTGGAAGTTCAGCTGGAAAGGGTATGTCTAACTACAGCCTCCCCATGTGGCCTGGGCTTCCTTAAGACACAACAGTGAGGTTCTAAGCGCAAACTTCAGAATACATCAAAGCAGAAGTGTGTGATTTTTTTTTTTTTTTTCACCTTGCCCCAGAGTTGACATAGCCTCGCTTCCAGTGTACTCTTCTGGTTAAGGCAGGCACAAAGTCTCACCCAGGTTCAAACTGCTACTCTGGGAGAATAGTCAACATCATTGTAAATAGGACATTTGGGATGGGATATTTCATGGCAGCTGTCTTTGGTAAAGTCCTTCAGGCACAGAGAGCAATAATACATTCTCTAACTAACTCTTGGTCTATTGTTTCCAATTTTTTATACACAGAAGTTTTAATTATGATAGAGTCAATTTTATCAACCTTTTCCCTTTTGGCTCGTGTTCTCTTATTGCTTTTCTAAGACATCATTATTCTATCCCACAATGTTAGTCATGTGCTGTATATGACATAGCATTCTTCTTATATTTAAAACTTTAATTTATAGAGGACATATTTCTATACACAGTGTAAGATAAGGGTCTAATTTGCTCTCTTTCCATGTGGGCAGTTGAAATTTGTGGAATATATTGTACTTTTCCTCTTTTTAAAAAAATTATGCTGTCTCTACTTCTAGCTGATTGACTTTTTCTTAAATTTCCTGACACCCCTCTTCTATCCTCCCTTCAACCAATTTACTTCATTTTCTGCTTTGGAAAGCAAGTGTTTTATTTCCATGTTTTGTAGTCACACTTTTTTTTTTTTTTAACAAATAAGCTTGATATAATGAAGTCTAAATTTTATTTGCATCTCTACCCTTCTTTATCCAAATATAAGGGCCTTAAAAAGTTTTAAGATTTTATTTATTTGAGAGAGAGAGAGAGAGAGTGAGAGAGAACATGCGAAGGGAGAAGGTCAAAGGGAGAAGCAGACCCCCCATGCAGCTGGGACCCTGATGCGGGACTTGATCCTGGTATCATGACCTGAGCCGAAGTCAGTTGCTCAACCAACTGAGCCACCCAGGTGCCCTGGCCTTGAAAAGTTTTAACTGTAATGACCTCCAGTAGTCTATGATGTTGTGGTGTAATATTCTATTTTTTCTTGCTTCTATATAAATAAAAACTAGTCAGTATTGTTTTACTTACAGCCCATGTTTATTAGAGATATCTGTATGTTTGCAAATGTCTTCATTCACTATTGTTTTATTATCTCCTCACATCCTTCTGTGTTTATTTTCCTTCTCTATACAGAGCATGTTTTAATAGTTCTTTCAGTGCAGATTTAGAAGTATAAACTCTTTTTATTTTTGTCTGAAAATATATCTCAGCCCTTTACGGACATTATTCCATTCTCTTCTTGCCTCAATTGTTGGCTGATCAGAGTTCTTCACAATCTAACTGCTCTTTATAGGTGTATTAGGAGTTTGCTTAATTATATTGTCTTTGTCCTTGATGTTTTCCAGTTTCCCTCTGCTTAGTTAAATGTGGATAACTTTTTCATTTGAATTGAGTTTATTTAATCTAAAGACTCATATTTCTCATCAATTCTGAAAAATTCTTCACCATTGTCTCCTCAAATGTTTTATCACTCTTATTCTATTTGATCCTTCTGCAATTCCTACTAGATTCATTCTGTTCTTATCTATCTACCCACATCTCTAGATTACCATTTTTCTATCCCTTTATCTATCTGTGATTCATGTTATATGATTTCCTCAGCGTTGACTTTTAGTTCATTAATTCTTTATCGGCTTTGTATAATTCATTGATTAACTCATCCATTGGGTTTTTATTTTAATGTCTTATTTTATTATTTCTAGAAATTCCCTTTGGTTATTATTCTTATTTATTAATTTTTTTAGAGAGTAGAAAGCACAAGTTTGAGAGAGGGGTAGGGAGAGGGGGGCAGAATCTCAAGCACACTCTTCGTTCAGCAGAGGGCCTGATGTAGGGCTTGATCTCACAACTGTGTGATCATGACCTGAGCTGAAATCAAGAGTTGGATGCTTAACCAACTGAGCCATCCAGGCACCCCCCATTTGGTTATTATTAAAATTTACAATTTTTCTTTGGTTCATAGAATCTCAATTTTACCTATTGGATTTTATTCCATCTTTCATCCCTTTGTTTGAACATCATTCGTTTATACTTCTTTTCAGATTTTTTTTTTTTTCTGATGTCTTTAAGTATCAAACATCCCTGTCGTGTTTTCTGCTTTGTTTAGAATGGAGCATTTGGGGATGCCTGGGTGGCTCAGTTGGTTAAGCAGCTGCCTTTGGCTCAGGTCATGATCCCAGCGTCCTGGGATCGAGTCCCACATCGGGCTCCTTGCTCAGCAGGGAGCCTGCTTCTCCCTCTGCCTCTGCCTGCCATTCTGTCTGCCTGTGCTTGCTCTCCCCACCCACCTCTGATAAATAAATAAAATCTTTAAAAAAAAAAAAAAAGAATGAAGCATTTGTTGGTGTATTTTTTTTTTTAAAGATTATTTATTTATTTATTTGTCATAGAGAGAGAAGCGAGAGCAAGCACAGGCAGACAGAGTGGCAGGCAGAGGCAGAGGGAGAAGCAGGCTCCCTGCCAAGCAAGGAGCCCTATGTGGGACTCGATCCCAGGATGCTGGGATCATGACCTGAGCCGAAGGCAGCTGCTTAACCAACTGAGCCACCCAGGCGTCCCTGTTGGTGTATTTTTTTTTAAAGATTTTATTTATTTATTTTACAGAGAGAGATCACAAGTAGGCAGAGAGGCAGGCAGAGAGAGGAGGAAGCAGGCTCCCTGCTGAGCAGAGAGCCCGATGCGGGACTCGATCCCAGGACCCTGAGATCATGACCTGAGCCGAAGGCAGCGGCTTAACCCACTGAGCCACCCAGGCGCCCCTTGTTGGTGTATTTTAAAATTTCTTCCTGTGCACTCATTTTCAGTGAGAATTATATCCTTTATGGCTTAGGTTAAGGATGGTCCCTCTGAAGTTATTTTGCATTTGATTTTGCTGGGCATCTCAACCACCCACAAGGCTAAGGCAAACTTTATGTTAAATTCTTATTCTGAAGATAGGTGTATCACAGATGCAGCACAATGCGGTCTCTCAGTCATGCTGCTTTAGACTTTCAGTTTTTCGTGGGGATTTTTCTTTTCCCTCCCACTCCCCGCGGAAAAACAATTCTCTGACTATAGAAAATCTTCCTTGCAGTCTTAACTAACTAGGTACGGAGCCTGGGGAGGGGTTATTTGAAAATTCTGATCATATGCAAATGTTTCCTTGTCAACATCCCACCTTGGGTGGGCCACAAACTTGCCTTCTAAGTCCTGGTAGAGGCAAGGTCGAAGTCATGAGAATCTCCCTCTTCCAAAAGCTTTTTCTCTTCTGTCACCAGGCCAGCTATGGCTTCAGTTCCAGTGCTTACAGACACTGCTTTCAGTTCCCTCTTCATTTCTGGAAACTGATTTTTTTTCTTTCTTGCATATTCAGTTATCTATTTAACTTATTATTCTGGTTTTATCCGGCATTACTGCATTATAGCATTAGGATTTCTAGTATAGCTTTGTCTGCTCTGTGGCCAGAAGCAGACATGTGCAGAAGGATTGAGTAAACCCTGGGTGAAGCTTGGTATTAGAGCTTTCCCACGGTCTTGGGGCTCACCCAGCCTGCTAAAAGGTTATTCTCTGAGTTCAACTCACAGGTGATAAAACTTTCTCTAATGGTGTCAACTTTGTGTGGTGTCCAAGAGGGTCCTGACTTTCACTGCATTCTGTGCTCTTGGAGACTATTTCCTGGAATGTGTTCGCAGGATATTAATATACACCCAGAGACAGATTTTATGTGTATGGGAGTTTGGAAAATTATGGGTTAAACCAATTTAAACGTGTTCCTGTACTGCGGTATTTCTCAGAAAAGAAGAAAGGAGCAGCTGCCTTTAGCATCACTCCTGAATATAAAAGGAAGTAGAAAGGAATATGTTTAAGCATGAGCAATGGTTGGTGACATGGGATGAAAACCAGGTCGGAGCACCTCTGAATCCAACCCCAGAAAGCAGCAGAGACTACAGTTTGGGGGCTGCTTCACTGTTTTTTTTTTTTTTTTCCCCAAGCATATGACTGTCCATTTAGCAGGGATTCTTAATTTTAATTTAATCTAATTATTTTATAATTTAGAGAAAACACGCCCATAATTTACATGACATTGACTTATTGTCATAATCAACCTTTTTTTTTTTTAAAGATTTTATTTATTTATTTGAGTGAGAGAGAGCATGAGTGTGGGGTATCGGGGAAGAGCAGAGAAAGAGGGAGAAGCAGACATCCTGCCGAGCAGGGAGCCCAATGTGGGACTCAATCCCAAGACTCCAGGATCATTATTTGAGCTGAAGGGAGATGCTCAACCAACTGAGATACCCAGGCACTTCATCAGTCCACCTTTTTCATTTTGGATTCTTCTCAGGCTAGATATCCCATGTAGAGAGAGAAACAAAAAAAATGTTTCCTATTGCACTTGTGGGGGGGGGTCACATCATTTGTAATGACAGCTGACATCTACTGAGCTCTGACTGCCTTCCAGGTGCAGCGGCCAGCATTCTACAGGTGTGTAAACCTCGTAAGTCTGTTTAGTTGGGTTCTATAGTTAGACCCATTTTACAGAGGGTAAGACTGAGTTGTAGAGACTCCAAGAACCACCTCCCTGTCTACGGTTTTGTTTCACCTGGATCTTCACTTTCTAAATAAATTGTGAGACTCCTGACTCTGGGGAACAAACAGAGGGTTAGGGAAGGGGAGGTAGGTGGGCGGGTTGGGTCACTGGGGTATGGGCAGTAAGAAGGGCATGTGAGCTGATGAACACCGGATATTATACGCAGTTGATGAATCATTGAACAGTACATCAGAAACTAATGATGTACTATATGTTGGCTAATTGAATTTAAAAAAAAAATAAAGTAAATAAATAGTGAGAAAGATAAATGCTGACTTTCCAGACTGAATCTAAGGCATTTTGGCACCTGTCTTGAGTAAAGAGCAAGATGGAAGCCGTCATCTAATCAGCTCTTCTAGGGTTCAAATGTCCCAGCTTCTAGATTTTTGGCTGCCACATGCCATTGGGCAGAAGCTTCACCTCCGATTTAGTCTCTTCATCTACTAATCAAGGTTAATAATATTAGGCACAGCTACCTCATAGGATTTTTAGGTTACTGAGTGAAATAAAATATATATGGAGAGGTTTTTTTACACCATAAAGCACTTTGCAACATGTAAACCACTATTTTTGTTAATGGGGCATAGTTTTATTTTCTTTGTACTTATGATGGGAATCCGAGGGAAGGCCATGATCCTGGCAGAGCACAATGTGGCCAGCAGTCTGAGTTAAAGGTGTGGAGTAGCTGCTGATTCTCAGGTGCTCCAGGGGGTTTGGGGTGTCAATCATGGAGACAGAACATTCCATCCTTGTTCAGTCCAAGGCCCAGAACCATGAGCTTCCTTCCTAAATCCCGCTCTAGCCTGGTTTTGGTGGTTATACTTTTTTTCTTTTTTTAAAGATTGTATTTATTCATTTGACACACAAAGAGAGATCACAAGTAGGCAGAGAGGCAGGCAGAGAGAGAGGAGGAAGCAGGCTCCCTGCTGAGCAGAGAGCCCGATGCCGGGCTCCATCCTAGGACCCTGAGATCATGACCTGAGACTTAAGCAGAGGATTAACCCACTGAGCCACCCAGGCGCCCCGTGGTTGTGGTTATACTTTTAAAGTAAATACTAATATTTTATTCCAGACTGTTTTGATGTGAATGTGTGAGCCTTTTGTCAATGCAAAGGTTAACTTTCTGGGAACGTTACATATTCTTATTATTTCCCCCGCACCAGACGATCTCAAGACTCTTTACGATAAAAATATATATATATATTTTTAAAGAAACGTATTGTACTTAACTCTATTTATAAAAGGGGGCCCAAACACGTCTGCTTCTCCTAAATCTGCCTAACAACTCGGGCAATAAATATTTCTGTATTTGTTTTTGGAGTCCATGTGAGCAGTCAGACATGTTTGATTTAGACTTAGTTCCCTTGAGCAGATGCATTTCCTTTTCCTCTTACCACTATCATGTTTTTCCAAGAACACGGACTCCCTCCCTCAAGGCTCCCTAGTCCTCAGGACTAAATGCCTACTTTGCCGGGAAGTGTCATGTTCCATGTTAACAAAATAAATGGGAAAGTCTGGGGTTGTGAAGAAGGACAGATTCTTGCCTTGCGTAGTGCTTTTCCATTCATTCATTCAATTCATTCATTCACTCAGTGATCCTGCCTTTTAAGAAATGCACATTCAGCTTTTAGCCACAGGTCATCTGTGAATGAGACAGGCAGGTCCTCTGCTAACAGGGGGCTTGTGTTCTCGTGGAGAGGAGAGGTGAAGCAGACCATCGCTTTCTCATGTGTTCTTTTATTAGGGGACACTTGCCTTTTTGGTGAACACAGCCCCACAGGAAGAAATGGAGAACCCAGGGAGATGTTTGTTGGAGGGCTTATCATATCCTGGGAGGAACCTATCCTATTTGGAGGGTTATGTTATGGGTAGAGTTCAAAAGAGCTCTAGTTATTTCATGAGGAGAGGAGTGAGTAAGCCAAACTACCTTTGAGTCTGGAGAAGGGGGGTGAATGTGCCAAGAACCTGCATTTTTCTGTTCAGAATCAGTAAGAAAGAACTGAGCTTCTGTTGTAGAATATCGAGAAACTGTGAAAATTTTAGACCGCGTCCAGGGGCTATTGGGTATCCTGTTGCAGAGACACGTCCTGGATCTGGGGGAGAGCACTGTGAGGTTGAGGAGTGAAGTCCTGGGCTCTGGGGTTTTCCCACTGGGTGAGGCCACTCCTGCTGGTCCCCCCAGCTCTGCCATCAGAATATATCTAACCAGGCAACTTGAGTTTCAGCGGGTTGCAACGCTCATTTCCTTTAAAATTCATTGCAGCTGGATCTTGCACTGTGTCTTTCTTAGAAGTATTTGATTTTTTTCACAACATTTTCCATTTTTATCTGTTATGATCTATCTCTTCCTGTCATAGCCGGAAACGTGATACCAGGATTAGGCAACTCTCCCGTCTCTTTCTCTTGGGTAAAGTCTGAAACAGAATAACCCCACCCCATCTGTTATCTGTTCAACATTTTCTTGCTCTGTTCTACCATCTCTTCCTCATGTTGTGGGGTGAAAAAACAATCCATTTACTCTTAAAATTAATGTATTTCTCTAAAATCTCCTTTGCAGTGCACCCAATTCCTGTTGGTTTTCATGGGGAGGGGGGGGGGTAGACCATACGCACATCACAAGGCATTCTTGGCTTTCATTTCTGGCTAATTAGGTTGGGTATTTTGTAATTTTGTTCTGAAGGAGGGTACAGTTACCAGTACTGTTTATGCAAAAGTTCTGCTTATTCTAGTAGCATTGATTTCCTGTTTAAAATAGTAAATAAAAGAAAACAAAAAAAGTAATGAATTTAGATTTTATTTTTAGGAGCCTGGAAAATATAAGGGATTGTTTCAGGAGGATGAGAAATCAGGCCAAAGGGGTGGATGTTTACTGAAACTACGTGGGGCAGGACAACAAGGGTGCCACAGCCCGTGTCCTAGCAAAGAAAGACCTGCACGGGGTGCTTCCCTTTCAGAAAGCAACAAACAAGGCCAGTGCTTTGGGAAGTATGCCTTTAGGACAGTCCAACTATTGTCCCATCTGTGATGCTCATGTGGTGACTAAGATCGAGAGCATAGCTGTTCATCACATGTCACTGAAATCACTCAGCCGCCCGCTTCCTCAAAGAGCTTGGGAAACGCTCTTTGTTTCAGAAATAAAAACAACTGAAAACAAGCCCTGCCTGGATATGAAAAGCCAATCCTTGGAGTTCACATCGACATCCCCCCCGCCCCCAGCATCTATAGCTGGTTCTAGGGCTTTACAGTATGTAGAGGAGGTTTCTGAGTGACAAATACACTAGAAGCTTTTTGATCACCAGCTACTCAGAGCAACAAAGCAGAGATTTCATTCCACTTTAGCATTTTCGGTACCGTGAATCCTGCAGTAGAAGCTAATAAACGATTAAACTAATCCATTCATTAATAAAGCTATTATATTTCTGGAAGTTTCCAAAAGAAATTGTATTTGGGCAAAATGTAGAAATAAATCTATCCTTATGTTGGATTTTATTCATTTAGGTCATGTTCTTCATTTTTAACTCAGATACTTGCTAGAATTAATACATTGTGTTGAGCTTCCGTCCACACACCACACCATTCTTTACAATCAACACCTCAGCAAAAATAATCCTAATTTGCATTGGATAACAGACTTGAATTTATAGAAATGAATGTCAATTTACTAGCAAACTGTTATATTTGGGTTGGTTTTTTTTTTTTTTTTGAAAGCTTCAAGGTAGGAAAATTAAAAAAAAATTAAATCGGCTGGAATTCTTGTATCAGAGTTGTGAAAGAGAACATCAGAAAGTAGAAATTACTGGGGTTAATTTCTTTTGCATGAACTTAAAAATTTCAGAGTTTTTTTTCCCCCTCTGTAATTTTAAGAATTATCCTGGTAAAACAACAGTGCTTAAGGAGAGTTTGGTGAAACCGAGATTATCCTGCATCTGAGATCTTTTCCATTTCCAGAAAGCCTGGCCATCCTGTAGTTCTTATGGGAAACAGAGCCATGAACTTTTGGAGAGAGAGCTTTCCTGACCCAGGGAAGAGGACAAGGTCCTCTTGCAAATCTAAAGGCCAACTAGATGTTTTGAAGACATGAGAAGTCTGGGGGAGCCTGGGTGGCTCAGTCCCTTAAGCGTCTGCCTCTTGATTTTGGCTCAGGTCATGATCTCAGGGTCCTGAGATCGAGCCCCGAGTTGGGCTCCATGCTCAATGGGGAGTCTGCTGGAGATTCTTTCTCTCTGCACCACCCGTCTGCTTACTCGCTCTCACTCTCTCTAAAATCAATAAATGAATCTTAAAAAAAAAAAATAAAAAAGAAGTAAGAAGTCCGTTTTAACCACCTGCACATCTTCAGAAGTTGTGAAATGCAAGAGCCTGTGAACACTGACTTCCCATCCTGGTTTCTAGGAAATGTTTTTGACTCATCAGAAGAAGACTTCATGATCTCAGCCTAAGTCTCTTCTACTTTCTCTTTCCCAACCACCTGCTCCCCCTAAAATATTCCACAGGGGGCTCTTGGTATCTTTAAACAAGTTTTGAATGACATCTTTGAAAGCTGTGTGGAGAGTGGATCGCATGTGTTACCACCACACAGCAAAAACTGTAACTGTGTGAGAACCTGATTTTGGTTTCTCAATAGATACATGCGTCAAATCATCCCATGTGTTCTATGTCAATGACATCTCACTAAAACTTGGAAAAAAATAAGTTATTCCTCTCATAGTATTTCCTTTTTCTCCCATTATATGGGCCTTTGAAGTTCTGTCTAGGTGTGTAAAGCTTCCAGGCACAACCCCAGTGAAAGGATTTGGGGCTTTCTGACTTTCCTTCTTCTGTGCGTGAGGGCAAAAGACCAGTGTTAATTGGTGATTACTGGCTTGTCTTACAGCATATTGGCCCTGAAGTATTTAACAACAATTAGGATGCAGAGAAAACATTGCTTTTGTGTGGGTAAATCTATCTGCTCATTCATTTTCTGGGACATTCAGCCTCTGTATGTCTGCTACATAGTTAAGTGGGGAGAGGGGAAAGGAAAGAATGAGAGAATTTCAAGGGTGGGCTGAGACAAGCAAGTTTCAAGTCATTCACTTTATCAGGGTTGTGTAGTTTCTAAATTCTGTTCACATGGTGGGTGGAGGACCTGTAGGAAAGAAGAATGTTTATGCTAGAAAATTAGCCAATTGGGTAGTGTTTCCTCGATGCTCTACTTCTGTCTTAAGATGGTGTGCATGCTGGGGCGCCTAGGTGGCTCAGTGGGTTAAGCCCCTGCCTTCGGCTTGGGTCATGATCCCAGGGTCCTGGGATCGAGCCCCACTTCGGGCTCTCTGTTGAGCAGGGAACCTGCTTCCTCCTCTCTCTCTGCCTGCCTCTCTGTCTACCTGTGATCTCTGCCTGTCAAATGAGTAAGTAAAATCTTAAAAAAAAAAAAAAAAGATGGTGCACATGCATGTATGTGTGTCTGCATGGAGGTGTGTGAGAGAGACACACAGACAGAGCAAAGGAGTGGAGGAGAGAGTGGGTAGGAGACGCAGAGAGGAGGACAGTCAAAGAGAGGCAGAAGAAGGAACCATTTTATTTTAGGGAAAGCAATTGCTCTCAAATTTGTAGCGAATACTATGGTTAATTAATTGATTCAGGTCTAAAAAGTGCCAGGGGGACAGAGTCTCAGTTCAGAGACACTGCATGTGTGCCCACACTCGAGGGAAGAGAGGGAGATGGAAGTCACTTAGTGTGGCCAGTAGACAGATGGAACTAACAATTAGTGAGAGCCATTTCTTACTTAATGTTGTGCAAAAAGACTATTATGATTGTCCATGGAACTGAGGGGGCATCAGCGCTCTGTGAATATTCTCTTCTTCCGGTGATGGTGGTTAATATTCATGGAACATGTGTTATACACCGGATACTAGGCTCTTGATATCAGGTGATTCATTTAAACCTCATAGCATCCCCCAGAAGATTCCAGTTCCCTCCTCCCCAGTTCCTGTACTGGAATTTTCTTTGATTTAAAGATGAAGAAACAGAAGCCTGACAGTAGTCATCTGGGGGGGGGGGTTGGGGGGAGGTGAACCAGGGCCCCAAGTAGTCAGGCTCCCAGGCTGATCTCCTGTCACCAAGTTATGCAGCCATTAGCAATAAGATCTTATCTCAATTTTGCTAATTGCAGGAAGAGGGGGCTTTTATTGTCCTTAGTGACCTTTTTTTTTATTCCCCCAATTTGCATTATAACATGACTTGTGTCCTAGAAGTCATACTGAGAGGACTCCAGGTAACCATGTCAAGAATTTGTGGCCATTTAAAGATAGAGGCAGCTCATGTGTGCAGTAAGGAACAAATGGAAAATTTCATTTGCTATTTTAGGTCACTTCTCTAAGTCACAAGAGAGGAGTGGCACAAAACCTGTTCTCATGGGTGCTGTCTGAGATAGAAAGATGTCATCCAAAAGCAAAGGAGAGTTTTGTGGCATTAATGATGCAAGCCCCCCGCCCCTCCACCCAAATCTAGCACCAGCCCTGCTGCCACAGGGCTGGGTTGGGAGCTGGCCAGGCCATAGGACACATAGGTCCTGCCTCTACACATCCCTCCTGGCCCTTGGCAGAGGCAGCCCTTCTGAAGCTTGACTTTTCAGACTTGGCTTTATTTTGTTTTTGCTTTTTTAAAGTTTGTTTGTTTGTTTGTTTGTTTATATATTTAGAGAGTGCACATGTGAGTGAGGGGAGGGGCATAGGGAGAGGGAATCTCAAGCCCCTTCTGCGCTCAGCCCAGAGCCTAAGGCAGGGCTTCATATCATGACCTTGAGATCATGATCTGAGCTGAAATTAAGAGTCAGACTCTTAACCCACTCTTGCCAGGCAGGTACGCTTCCAACTCAGCTTTTCTGAATTCACTACCACACCCAGGACCTGGAGAGGGAGGAAGAAGAACTTGGTAGCTCTCTGTACTCTGGGCATCCTGAGGTCTGCTTTTTTTTTTTTTTTTTTTTTTCTTAGCTCTGCCCTGAATGAGAGTCCTGTTGAGAACAGGAATCTCTAAGCCAATTCTGACGCTGTCCCTACAGCCTGGCCCATATCTTTATGGATCTGAGTGGCTTTGAGAACATAGGACACAGTTCTTCAGGATGTTCTAAGCTGGCATGCAGATCGACGGGGTCAGGTGGCTGAAAGTCAGAACCCCAGGCCTTTCCCTGCCTGCTGAATTAGCAAAGGAGAGGAATAGGCTCTTGGGGTATTGGCTCTAAATCAAGCCCCTCAGAGGATCCTTTGCACAAGACACCTTGCAAACCATCCTTTGACAAGTGTGCTGGTTCATAGGCACAAACTTCTAAGATAACAATTATTAAATGCATTTCTGCTCAAGGACCCTTGTGGCAGGGTCAGTACCTGGGCCGTGCGTATTGGCAACTGTCTGCTCCTGTCCCGAGGAGAGCGCAAGCCTGTCCAATGAAAGTCATGCACATGTAAAATAGAGTGACACAAGATTCAAGAACAGGGAAGATTTTCTCATTGCCCTTTACCAGTTGTACCTAAAAACTCCTGGAGGTGGGATTTTTTAAACAGTCTCTCCCTATCAGATAAGTTGTCCTTGTGCTCTTTTTTTTTTTTTTTTTTTATTAACAGAAGCTTTACTTCTAATTGCCAAAAAGTGGAAGTAACTGTGATATATTTCAATAAGTGAATAGACTTAAAAAAAAAAAGCAAAAACAAAAACAAAACCCAAAACTTTGGTACATCTATACAATAGAATATTAACATCAATAAAAAGACACAAGCTCTTGAGCCACAAAAAGACATGAAGAACCTTAAATGTGTATTGCTAAGTGAAAGAAGCCAATACAAAAAGGCTATAAACTATATGATTCCAACTACATGGCATTTTATGAGAATTGGACTCATGCACACTTATTTAAAACGTTCGAAACAGTCTTTAAGGCACAGTCTTTAAGGCACATTTAAGGCTTCTAAACTTTTAAAGAAATCGCAATGTTTATAAAACTTAAATATTTGTAAATCCTCATAGACCACGTGGCAACTTTTGATAGCATAAACTAAAGCAGCACTGACTCTGAGGAGAACTTCCACCAGGTTTGGAAATAGTTATCTCCCATCGGGATGGAGTGGTTAAAATGAAAGTGTTGTTTATTTCATTGATTTGAAAGAAAGAATCCTAGCTTTCCTGAATGGCTAGTATTTTCATGAAAAGAATCGGTATTCAGAGACTTAAAAAAAATTAGAAACACGTATTTTGGAGACATTCACAGAATGAGAGATTTATATTGACATTGCAGGGTAAGTGAAGAATAGTAATAGCAATGATGTTTTGGTTTCCCAGTAGGAATCCTTGTAGGTGAGTCTGTTTCCCCAGGGTCAAGTCCCCAGCTCAGGGTTCCTGCCTCTCTTCACCAGAAGAGCTGGCAGACACCAGGGCTGTATCCATCCTCAGACACACCGGCGGACACACACACTCACATCCCTCCATCCAGGTTCACGGATAAAGTATTTATTTACCAAATTACTTATGGGACATAAAGCTAATAATCCTCCCCTATATTGTCTCATTTAATCCTATATCAGTCTTATAAGGACAATGTCATTTTCTATTTTTTGAATGAGATCGTTAAGGCTTAGCATGCGTGAGTAGTAAGGTGTGCAAAGTTCGTACAGAGTGCAAGCTCCCACCTCTTCACCATCCTCTGTTCTCCCCACATGCCCTCCCCATTGTGTATTTCATGTCAATCACAAAGGGATCATAAGGATTTTCTATGAGATGAAGGCATGCACTGGATTTTGGGGTCATGCTCTTTGGGGAGCTGTATTATCAGGGGCAAGTTACTGAATCTCCCGGACACTCACTTTTCTGATCTTTTAAAATCAGGAGACCCACACTGACTGCATAGGTTTGTTGGGATGTAGAAAGGAAGAAAGAACCAAAAGACAAATAAAACAAACAAACAAACAAATGTAGAAGAAGGGCAGAGGTTAATTGTTCCAGGGTCTTGAGGTGAGGTGTTAAACCGGGGACTGCTTTTTCTGCTAGACTTTCTTTGGAAGCCCAGGCAATGAAGCTGGGCCCCACGCGCTCTGACGGCTCCCAGGGGAAAATGCATGGCTCCTGTGGAAGTTGTGTGTGCAACGTCCCCTGTGGCTTTTAATTCACGGGAAGAGGAAGATTAAGGCTCAGTATTTCTGAGAATTCCTTGAAACGTTGGTTGATGACGAAGCAATACTTATGTTCTTTGTAGGATATACAGCTGCTTTTTTGGGCTTCCCTTGGGGAAAGACAGTCTCCGTCAGTTACTTAAATTTTTTTTTTTTTTTTGAAAAATGAAACAAAACAAAACAACGTGAAGAAATACATAAAGACAAAGATTTCTGGACTCAAGCAAAATGTCCAGTAATTTTGAGTAACCTTGGATGGACCGTGCCGTCTCTCTGGGCTTTTCCCATCTATACAGAAAATGGATTAACTAAGGACTTCCATGAACCTACACTGAGCGTCTGCCTATGCCTTGTTCTGTGCTGGGCACCAGACCAGTCCATGGGACAGCTGAGCCTGTCCCATTATAGGGTGATAGGGATCACATAACCCAGTCCACATTAATAGTGTTTATCAGACGTAGAGTTTCGTGCACAATGAAAAAAACAATGCCAGACAGTGGAAGAGAGTATGATGGGGGCTGGGCATGCTGTAAACAGGGCCAGACGTATTACAGGAAGCTCCTAGGAGGAAATGACGTTTAGGGGGACGTTTGCATCAAGTGAAGAAACCATTCAGGAGAGTGGGCAGGAATCAGGTCACCAGTAGCCCTTTAGAGAGTCATCTGAGCAGGATGCTAGGGAAGGAAGTCGAGGCAGGGAGGAATTTGAAATTTTTTTTAAGATTTTATTTATTTATTTGGCAGACAGTGATCACAAGTAGGCAGAGAGACAGGCAGAGAGAGAGGTGGAAGCAGGCTTCCTGCTGAGCAGAGAGCCTGATCGGGGGCTCGATCCCAGGACCCTGAGATCATGACCTGAGCCGAAGGCAGAGGCTTAACCCACTGAGTCATCTGGGCGCCCCAGGAATTTGAATTTTGATAGGCAATGTGGAAGCAACAAGAAGGTGCCTCTATGAGGTCCTTGTCTTCAGCTCACAAGCACCTTTGGACTTCTCTGCATTCTGTGTGCATTACAGATGCAGTGTGTGTGTGTGTGTGCGCGTGCATGTGTGTGTGTTGGGGGGGTACTTTTTAAAGAGGTGTCAGTCAGGGGTGCCCTCAAGGGGAGACGGAGGAGAGGATCAGGAGGACACAACTAAGGACCAAACAAAATACAACAAGAGGCTCACTTTGCTATAGTCACGGGTCTTCGGGGCGGGAGGCACTGCACACCATGCGTGGCCACGCGGGGAAGACACTGGGGGATCTGGAAGAGGAGACAAGAGGGTGGGGGGCAGGGCTTAGGCCGCCTGGGGTCTCCTCAGGAGAGGCAAGGCAGGGCAGGGATAGCAGTTCAGCACGGGACAGTTTGAGTAATTTCCTCAGGCTTTGGGGGTCAGGGGTGGTGCCCAGTGATTAAGGCAGAGGGCATTGTCTCCTAGAGTGGGATGAACAGAGAGAGGCCCTGTGGGTCTGGACTGGTTAGTCTCATCAGAGACCTGCTCCTGCCTGGCCCCTTGCTATCCCAAAGATTTGGAGCCAGAAAGTTTTGGTATTTCTTTTTAAGATTTTATTTATTTATTTGACAGCAAGAGAGAGAGAGCACAATCAGGGGGAGCCGCAGAGAAAGAGGGAGAAACAGACTCCCCACAGAGCAAGGAACCTGAGGTAAGACTCAATCCCAGGACCCCGAGATCATGACTTGAGCTGAAGGCAGATGCTTAACTGACTGAGCCACTCAGGTGCCTGAAAGTTTTGGTATTTTTTTTCTTAGAATATCAGAAACACAGAATATGCAGAAAATTCAAAAAAAATTTACAGTGCAATGTATATACACAGGCTTAACTCCACTTCAGGTGCATGGAACAGGCACCTACGACATAGGGTTTCCTGCATCATGCAAGAGCCTTTATGACTAGGGTTTGGGGTAAACAGAGGCTGGCTATGTCTGTGTCTGCTGCCAACCCTGCCAGACCATCGATGGCGGGCTCATTAGGGAGCTAGAACCTGCTGGCTCCTGTGGTCCAGGGCTCCAGGCTTTGGGAGGTAGGCCAGCAAGGGGAAATCCACCTTGCCCCACAAAATAGGGTAGGCATCAAAGGATTTTGGTGTCATCTAATCAGAGGGGTGACCACTTTCAGGGGACATTCCAGAATAAATAGTGCCTATCAGTGGGGCTGGATATGAGAGAGAAGGCAGGACGGATGCAGAGGGTGGGAAGAGCAGCTCAGGGAGCCCAGAGAAGGGGCAGGGCTGACTGGGCCGGGCTACACAAACATGAAGGGCAGAGCAGTCTGAAACAGAGTCAAGCCTCGAGAGTCTGGGAAGAGCTGGAAACAGGAGCACAAAAGATGCTTTGTCAGTTGACCACTGCCGTCCCCCTCTCCCGTGGCTTGGCTTTCCCTGGTTTCAGTTACTCATGGTCAACCTGTCTGGGAGCAGGTGACCCGCCTTCTGACGTATCTCAGAAGGTCAGTAGTAGCAGGAGCTAGGTCACTGTGCCTATGTCATCCACCCCCTTCATCTCGTCACATGGGCATTTCCTGTCCGGTCGGTGCAGGAAAGGTAAGGATGGTGCCGTGAGATGTTTTGCGGGTGACAATGCTCACATCACTTTTATTACAGAACATTGTTGTATTGTGACTGCCCGATGTCATTATTAGTGATTGTCGTTCGTTTTTCTTGTACCTCAATTGTAAATTAAACTAACACAGATGGGTGCGTAGAGGAGAAAAAATGTACTATGGGTGTGGGTGGGGTACTATCCTGAAATTTCAAGGGACACCTGTGTGGCTTAGTTGGTTAAGTGTCTGCCTTCAGCTCAGGTCATGATCCCAGGGTCTTGGGATCGAGTCCCACGTTGGGCTCCCTGCTCTGTGGGGAGCCTGGTTCTCCCTCTCCTTCTGCTGCTCCCCCTGCTTGTGCTCTTTCTTCTCTCTCTCTCTTTCTCTCTCTCTCTGACAAATAAAAAAATCTTTAAAAAATGCTGAAGTTTCAGGCACCCACTGGGGGTCTTGGTAAAATGCCTGGAAGAGAAAGGGGACTCCTGTAGCAAGAGTCAATCCCCCTCCCCCCACATGGCCCACTCACCTTCCTGGTCCTTTTTGTGTGTGCAGTGACCAGGCACGTGACCTGTGCAGAAATGGGTACTTTTCTCGGGTTTTTGCTGTATCTGCTGCAGTGGCCTCGACTTCATGGTGTGCTCTGGGCCCTTCCATGCTGCTCAATGGCATGAGACATGGGGGTCAGGGGGAGCAGACTGCACAAAGGCTCTCATGAGACAAGGGCTTACCCAAAGAGCACCCTGACTTTATGCATTTGTGATCATCTGCATAGAATACTTGAAAATTAAGAGTTCAGGACAAATGACAAGAAATACTCTTTCTTAATTAATGCAATTAATTCTTAATTGTACAGAATACCCCTTTTGAGGTGTATTCACTAGCAGGAGAGAAGTTAAAATGCTCACCATGGGGGAAGAACAGCAAAAACAACCAAGCTCACATCGAGACAAAAGGAAATGAGTCACTTGTCACAGTTTTGGTGTTCTTGCTCTATTTTACATTGAATTCCCCATCATGTGAGAAAAATACCAAACTATTGATATGAAGAGGGTATGGTTAATTCAAATTAGTTGGGACTGACGAGATTATTCATGGGTATCTAAGTAATATGGCACCGTGATTTGTCACAGGCCATGCTGACGAATGTATCATTTCCCTAGTCTCAGTGACCTTTATGTTGGGATTTTCTTCAAAGTGGGGTTTGTTTTTCTTTCATCTGTGAAGAGTGTGGTTTCAGTGTAGTTCTGAAGTTACGGCTTTATTTATTTAGTTGCCTCTAAGGAACAGTGACTGACATGGCAGAGATGACTTATAGGGGGCACCTTTCCTTTGTTTGATAGAAGCATAAGAAAATAAAAGCTCTTGTGATCTTGGTCTTATCAAGAGCACATAAAGTCATTAGCATCCCCTTCCCTCATTAGCACCACACCTGGTCCCTGCTCCCAGCTCTCCTGAAATGAGCTTCCCTGACCACCTTGTGGGTGCATTTGCTTATGTTTTCTGTACTTACATAATGCAAATCTGAAATGATAGGGTCTGCCTGTAGAAGAGGGTACGCCTTTGCTGTGGGGCTATCTTGTGCCTCACAGGATGCTGCGGAGCCTTCCTGACTTCCTCCCACTAGATGCCAGTAGCATCTTTTCCCCCTATCTCCGGACATCACCATATGCCCCACAGGAGGCGAAAATCACTCCTGCTTGGAAACCAGGGATATAGAAGCTAAGTTTTGCAACTTACTATTTTTTTCCCCACACAAGGAATCATTTTGTATATTTTTCTACCTCATGCTTTTCCTAATCAAAAGTCACTGAGATATTTCTTCCAGTAATGTTATTGAATTATTTTCAATGAGCGCTTAACATCCTGGGGGGCAAATACAGCACTGTCCCATAGCCCAGCTCCACTGGTCTTTTATCAATGGGTATGAACTGTTTCCCAGTTCTCGGCTCCTAAAAACAAAGACACTGCAGAGAGTACCACGGCGCTTTTATAGATTCCCAGAAATGGAATTGTGGTATATGCATTTTTAATTGTAATAGATACTGCCAGATTGTCTAATGATGACATTTGGAGAAAACTTTAAGAACTATAAATGGTAGGAGACTGATATTATTCTAAAATGGGATGAATGCATCCACATGAAAGTGATTATTTAAGTGTTTTTTCATAATATGAAAAGAAATATGAGTAAATTGGAAAACTGGTCTTTTTCTTGTTTTAAAAGTCACAATTTTTTTTTTTTTAGGAAGAAGCTTAATTTTTTTTTTTTTGTTTCAATTATTGGATCTTTCCTTCTTTGTCAAGGTTTTTGTGTGAAGACATCAATTAACGTGAACAACCATGAAAGACATTTGTATGCTTGGAGTGTTACATTTTCTGCAGACGATGTAACCCAAGTTAAGTATTTCAAGGTCAGAAATGAAAATGACAGAGGGTCTATGTAAAATTGTCTTAAGAAATAGAATAATAAAATATACCTAGAAGTTTCTTTAGCATTCATTGTTACCTGAAACTCTGCAACTGGCTTTATTAATCAATCAGCCACCTCTGGGTAATAGGTCAATATTCAGTGATTGATGAAAAGAATTCTCTGTTTGATTGTTTGGATGTTTTAATATACTCCTTTATTCCTTAGTCAAAAGTTCAGGAGAGCCTTTAATAAAACAACATTGGTTTTCATTTGTTTCACTCCCCCCCCCCCAACCCCTTTACAGAGTTAACTGGTAAAAGAAAAAAATCTAAACCCGGCTTCTAAACTCCAAGATCTCATTGTTCAATGGTAAGGAAATTAAGATTTTTTTTTTTTTTTAAATACATGATGGGGTCACCAAGTCTGATGTTAGCAGATGTTCTTTCTAATGGGTAGTGGTTCTGTAGGCAGATACTGTCTTCCAGAAGTGGATGCTGCTGGGTCCTTCTGAATATTTGCAGTGTATGGAGAAGGTGGAATCGTATCCATTTAAAACTATTCAAAGCATATCTCTCTTACTTAAAAAATAGACAACAAATGCATATATGTAGAAAAACTTTAAGTTTCATGTTGTGCTTTTCAGTTACAATGTATCAGGAGTGTTAGATCTGGGGTTTGGAGTCTATGCTGACTCTTGGGCTTTCCTTGAAGTCAGTTTTGCTCCTGTGGTGTCCTTGGACTTCCCTAATTCCTGTTTTCTTTTAGATTGTTTCTCCTAATATGTAAGATTCTATTTATGTCACTCCAATTTTTTTTGTTGTTGTTGTTGTTCTGTGCAAACTTACAATGGAAAAATTGCATTTGTGGTATGTTTGTGTGAGTCTGAGCATGACATTTGCAAATAGTTCCAGTTGAAAAAGATAAGTTATGTCACAAAATGATGGAATATTTAGAGAAAAAAGACATTTAAAAAACTATGGATTATGGACATTGGGGAGGGTATGTGCTTTGGTGAGTGCTGTGAAGTGTGTAAACCTGGTGATTCACAGACCTGTACCCCTGGGGATAAAAATATATGTTTATAAAAAAAATTAAAAACAAATAAAAAAACAAACAAACAAACAAAACTATCCTCCAATTATTTATAAATAACAACTGTTGCTGACTTGCTATCAATTTCAACTGTGTTCTTTTCATATTACACATCTAATTTGAGATTCTAACTTTAAATAACTTATCCTTTAATAGTGTAATACATGTAAAATTGAAAAAAACACTTAAAGCGATTAAATGAAATGTATGTATCCCTTCCTCTGTCCATTGGCCCATGACAACTATTTCATTTCCAAGGAGACATCTAGTGTTTCTGGTTTTCTAATTTATTGGACCTTTTAAATTATTTGCGTTGTTTATAATATGTTTCTATGTTAAGCAGTGATTTGTTGATTCTCCTTATCTGTGTGAAGTTTCTCATGTGGGTGAGTATTTGGATTGATAGAAAAAGGTTACTATTGAATATCTAAAGCAAGACCTGACTTTATCGCTTGTTACACAGGACAAAAGAGTGGATGTAGGACTTGTTCTATCAAAAGAAAGCCTAGCTGATCTAATATAGGGTGGGGAAACACAGAGTCCGAGGACTGACAGACTTTCTGCAGTGGGAGTGCTGAGGGATTAGGTAACCCTTAGCTGTAGAACGTTGGCAGTTTGGGTAAGCTTGTTGCTTATGGCTGTCTTTAAGAAGTGCAGTAATGAAATCTGTTTTTCACTGATCAATTGGGATGGCTTTGAAAAAGGCTGGAGTGGTGACTTGTTTGTGCATTGGGACTATGTCCAAGGAATAGTCATTATTTTTCTTTCTTGACTTTGGAGTCTAAGAACTTAAATTCTCTCTCCATGAGAAATGCATGGGGACTGAATTGCTGGGTCAAACAATATGTATGTCCTATATTTTGATTGGCTTTCATAGAGGCTTACCAATTTATACTCTAGTTAGCAATGGATGGCTGTGTTCATTTTCCCACAACATAGCATGTCATCAAGTTTTTTATATTTGCTAGCCTGACAGGTGAAATACAGTATTTTCTTGAAGTTTTGACTTGTCTGTTTCTTAGTATGAGGGAAGTTGAGAAACTTTACACATTATTAAAAGTCATCCTATTTTATTTTCTCTAAATTTTGCCAGTATCTACCCATTTTCAATGAAGATTTTTTATACTGATATTTAAAGACTCTTTATATATTAATTAGTTCTTTATATTAAGAGTTGCAAATATTTTCCTTTATGTGTTCTTTGTATTTTGATTTTGTTGATGATGTTTCTTTATGGGAGAAGAACATATAAAAACATGCTATGTAAAAACATGTTTTTACATAGCTAGATTGACCTTTTAGGTGTTGCATCATAGTTGGAAAGACTTTCCATTGTGGGACTATAATATTTTTCTGTGCTTTCTCCGAATGCTTTTAAGGTTTAATTTTCACTCATCCTTCTGGACTTTATATTGGTATAAGTATGAGAAAGGAATGTACTTTTTCAGGGAGCTTCTTGATTGCCCCAACACTATTTGTTGGATAATACATCATTTCCCCACTAATTTGAATGATCATCTTTGTTAAAAACTAACTTTTCATAAATATATTGATTTATTTCTGACTTTTATCCTTTGACCCATTGATTTTTGTGTTGACTTTTCCATTTAACATGATACCACCTGAATTTTTCTGTTAATTGGGCTTCTTGCTTATCATGGTACTATTTATATTAAGTGAACATTCTATAATTACTCAATGACTTTCCTTCTTATTTCCCTCCATTTAACTTGTGGGAATTTAGGTTACAAATCAACAAACTGATCTCCAAAACTTTACCTCTGTTTATTCCATAAACAACCACTTCTGTGGGCTCTTCTCTCATTCTGCCTTTGCCTGGTTGCCATTATATATCTGTAATGTATGTTTCAAGCACCCAGCATCCTATCATCTACATCACAGGAGGACATTTTCTCATGACCATGTTCCCAAATGACTTTCAGATCTTTGAGTTAGCTGGTAAGGAAAGGCTGACAAAAATTTGTCAATGCCCGGGTAGCTGTCATGAAACGGGAAAGAAAAACCTGTTGGATCTTTATCTTTTTCCATTTAACTAGGGCATCTAAAATTTAAAGAGAAATATTATACTCAGTCCCAAGTGCTTCTTGAAAATAGCTGGCTATATGACTTCATTTTCTTAAGAACGTGTTTGCTCTGAAATTGATTATTTTTTTGTGGGTGACTCAGAAACACTGAGACATCATGACATCCAATTTATAAGTGTGTGTGTAGGAGTGTGTGTGTGTGTGTGTGTGTGTGTGTGTTTGTGGGTGTGTGTGTGTGCCCTAGAGAATAATATTAACATCTATATGCTTCCCCAGGGCTGTTCTAACTTTTATTCATCACATAAGAGAGCCTATTGATTTATATTGAAAAAGAGAAGAGTGTTATCAGCTATTCCTTTCCAGGGCCACGGAAATAAGTTCCAGCAGAGAAACAAATTCCTTTTTACTGG
Source organism: Mustela nivalis (assembly GCF_964662115.1). Taxonomy (NCBI): domain Eukaryota; kingdom Metazoa; phylum Chordata; class Mammalia; order Carnivora; family Mustelidae; genus Mustela; species Mustela nivalis. The sequence continues at coordinate 28,065 of NW_028135704.1, forward strand.
ACCTCAGTTTATTTCACTGCTTAGGAATGGACACATCTGCCTATTCCTCTATAGGCATTAAATAGTTTTTAAAGTTTATTTTAAAACACAATGGTGAACACAGTTATTGGGGATTATTTGTTACTTAAGCAAAATTAGGATTCTTCTTATGATGCCCAGGATACAGTTATGGCTATAACTCATTATTCTTATACCAGGATGGATAGGAGATATTGACCACAAATAGTTGAAGTTACTCACCCAAGGTCATATGGCAAGTCACCAATGGAAAAATAAGAGATGGATAAGATAAATATCACCATCCTAATAAAAAGTCTATGCTGTGAAGAGTTTTTATGAATCATAGCATAGACTCAGTGCACTCCAGGAAACACAACTGCATATGGCTGTTTAAATTACTTCTTCATTATAGAATTTTAAAAAAGGAGAATAAAGAATAAAGAATGACTGGTCAGATGACTGGTCACAGATTGAAGAATGACTAGTCTCCCACTTTGTTTCTGCCTTAGGTGAGTATCATCATTCTTGCTAAACTCAGAAAGAAATCATTGCCTTCCTTAGATGTTATAATCTCCTTCCGAAGAGTTGATAAGTGGGGGAGAACAATTGAGTGTGTACATCCAGAAGATACTCATAGACTCTGCATGGGAACTTCCTGGTCTCCACAGCCAATATTTCTGTGATACCAGACCATCATTTCTATGATGGTCAACAATATCTCACACTGGAGAATCTCCTTAAATTTCATAAGAAATGATGTTGGCAAAATGCCTCTCAGTGAAATAAAATGCAGTACTGCTGAACATGGGAATCCCTCCTTGTTTTTTGTTTGTTTGTTTGTTTGTTTTTGTGGGGGCAGAGAGGAAGGCACAAAGTAGATCCTAACAGCTGTCTTAAAATCCCCATTGTGATGCCTCACAGAGAAGACTTCAGTTGGCCAGGTCCTTTAAGATACCATTTCTGAGGCTGAGATATGAAGTAGAGAGTGTCCAGACCTGCCATCCAGAACTAGCTTAAAGAGGACTAGGTGAGAGTTTGTCCTCTTTAGGGACTCTCTGGAATCATTAGTTTCTCCATAAAAGGTCAAAAATAGAGGTGAAATTCAGGAGCCAGGCTGAACTAGCTCTCCATGAAAATGCTTTCTTAGTTTTCTAAAAATGCTTAATTCTGAGCTTCATCTCCAGGATCTGAGTCAGTAGTTTGGTGGTGCATTTTGGTAATTTCTATTTTAACAAGTGTCCAAGATGATTGCACTGAAGGCTGGTGTTTGGTTCCACACCGCTCTTTGGGACAGAATGTAATCACACCACTGTAATAGGATAATATGACCCAATTAATAATGATAATTGATTCATTTTCAGGTGATTGTTTAAATCTGGTCAAGTTCATTATAGATTTATACGTCAATTCACTGCTGTATGTATATAAAAACACACAAGCAAATACGATGCATAATGCTGTGTGTGTGGGAGGGAGTTTTAATTTTTTAAGAAAAAAAATCAAGTTCTTGAGATTTGGTGGGAGCCCTTTTGTAATTCTTAGTTTTCCTAGAGAAATTGGAGGGGGCTACTGAATGGTCTACCTTAAGACCAAAAGGGCAAAAGTACAGAATGAAGGCCAAACAATGATTTCATTATACAAACGAAATGGGAAAATGCAGTGAAATTCTATCCATCCCTGAGGACTGACTCCACTTAGAGGTTAGAAGAGCAGCCTGGAGTGATCTCACTCCATGGGTTCTATAACCATCACTCTGGAGAAGTCATAGCAGGGTTATGACTAAGGATGAAAGAATCATCCCATAAAGTTTTGAGCTTTAACTACACTTCTGTTGGGTACATAAGAAATAAAATAGATAATCAATCCAGATGGCCCATCCCCTGGTGAATAATGAAAAGGGGTAACTTAATAGGTAAAAAATCAGCAGTGAAAACCAAATAGAAGTGTCAATAAAGGGTTCAGTTTTAGGCACAGACTGTTAGTATATTAGGTGATATCACAGAGTATCTGTGATAAAGGTGTCAAAAGAAACTGGCTTAGAAAGTTTCAAACTCAGTAAAGGATGATTCCACGTGTTTTCCCAGTCCAGTATAGTTTTCAGGGATTCCCCACTTATAACAGGATTCCTGACATCCAGATTAGGAAACTGAGTCTGGTAGAGGTAAAACGATGCCCAGATGTTTGCCATCAGAGCCTCTGAGACAGAGTCTCCTTCCCATACTTCACGCAGTCACGTTTACAGAGGACTGTCCCTATGGAAGGCACATATCAGGAGTGTCCAGACAAGTGAAGGGCATCTGGCCATCACTTGGGGGTGTGGCAGCCTCTTTTTTTTTTTTTAATGTTATGTTAGTCACCACACCATACGTCATTAGGTTTTGATGTAGTATTCCAAGATTCATTGTATACGTATAACACCCAGTGTTCCATGCAATATGTGCCCTCATTAATACCCATCACTGAGTCAACACATCCCCTCACTCCTCTCCTCTCTAAAACCCTCAATTTGTTTCTCAGAGTCCACAGTCTATCATGGTTCATCTCCTGCTCCTATTTCCCCCTCCCTTCATTTTCCCCTTCTTTCTCTTAATGTCCTCTATGCTATTTCTTATGTTCCACGAGCAAGTGAAATCATATGATAATTGACTTTCTCTGCTTGACCTAATTTACTCAGCATAATCTTCTCCAGTTCCATCCATGTTGATGCAAAAGTTGGGTATTTGTCATTTCTGATGTCTGAGTAATATTCCATAAAGTCAAGGGGCGCCTGGGTGGCTCAGTGGGTTAAAGCCTCTGCCCTCAGCTCAGGTCATGATCCCAGGGTCCTGGGATCGAGCCCCGCATCGGGCTCTCTGCTCAGCAGGGAGCCTGCTTTCCTCCTCTCTCTCTCTGCCTGCCTTTCTGCCTAATTGTGATCTCTGTCTGTCAAATAAATAAATAAATTCTTTTAAAAAATTCCATAAAGTCAAAAAATGGGCAGAAGACATGAACAGACAATTCTCCAATGAAGACACACAAATGGCTAACAGATACATGAAAAAATGTTAATCATCATTAGCCATCAGGGAAATTCAAATCAAAACTACATTGAGATACCACCTCATGCCAGATAGAATGGCAAAAATTAACAAAGCAAGAAACAACAATTGTTGGAGAAGATGTGGAGAAAGGAGAACACTCTCACACTGTTGTTGGGAATGCAAGTTGGTGCAGCCACTTCGTAAAACAACGTGGAGCTTCCTCAAAAAATTAAAACTCGAGCTACCCTATGACCTGGCAATTGCACTACTGGGTATTTACCTCAAAGATACAGATGCAGTGAAAGGAAGGGCCATATGCATTCCAATGTTCATAGCAACAATGTCCACAATCGCCAAACTGTGCAAAGAGCTGAGATGCCCTTCAACAGATGAATGGACAAAGAAGATGTGTTCCATATGTACAATGGTGTGGCAGTCTCTTGACCCCTTCCTGTGTCTCAGTTGTTTTTTGCTCTTCAGCGTGTCTGGAATGAATGCAGTGGAAAGAGTTTGAAATTAACCTGAAGTTTTTACCATTAAAATTAATTCACAACAATAGCTTGGACAGGTACGTGGGGAAACAAACTAGCTCTGGATTAGGTTGCTTCATTTCACAGAATAGCTGCACAGAACTGACTTAATAGAACTTGGCCAACAAACCATTGTTGAATGTACAATATATTGCTAATTACTTGGGGAGACATACTTTTTGAACAAGAATGGCTCATTTTAATTGCCTTTTAGTGAAATGCTTTGCCTTTTTTTATCTCTCCTACCTAGATCCCATCAGCACTTACCTCAGGGTTCATCTGAGTTTTAATAGATTCATAACAGAAACATTTATGTATTAATAATAATAAAGGTAAATTATGTTTGCAAGTGCTTCCTCTACACTTTCTCTTCCTAACAACTCTGGGGGATATGCAAAGCAAGTATTGTTATCTTTGCTTTATTGATGAAGAAACCAGAGCATGGTGAAACCAGGACATTTTCCAAACTTTCCAAACTTTCCAAATCAAGACTCAAGCCCTGGTTTTGTTTATTTGACATCCTGTTGTGCATTTACTAAGTGAAGCTTTCCATAACAAAATGTTCAGTGTTAAGACAAACAGATAGGGCTATTCATCTGGTCACTTCTGTCTCTACTAGCTACATACTCTTAAACTCCAGACACTCGGTTTACTCATCTTTAAAATGATAAAAGTAATAACTCTTTTGTTATAAAATTTTGGTAAGGGTCTACTGAGATAATGCACGAGGAATTGCTTTGAGATTTGGAGAGTTCACTCTTTGCCTAGGGTCCCTGAATGGGCCTCTGTGGGTCTATAAGACCTTTAAACATCATGCTCACTGCTTCTTTGCATATAATGCAGTTTTCTGGGGGAGAGTTCTGAAGTTCTGTAAGGTTGTCAGAGATTTCTGCATTTAGAAAAGAATGCGAATTATTGCCACAAAACCTTATGCAAGTCACTAGTGCTATGAAAATACGTCTTTTTTGATTATGTAGTGTATTCTTTCTAGAGAATGTGGGCAATATAGAAAAACAGGAAGAAAAAATGATAGTCATCTGAAAACCCACTATTTAGAGAAAAAACATCTATATCCATGGTACAATTTTGTCTGATATTAGCTTTCAACTTCTTTTTAATAAATCAAAAAATTTTTAATAAGTTTGGGGGAAGCACAAATATTTATATATATAAGTGCTTATACATTTACAGTTTGGGATCATTCTAACTATGTGAATGTGACCTAATGGTGTAATATTTTCTACATGTTTAAAGCCGGCCTTGAAATCTCTGTATGCTTTCCCATAATTTCTATACTTAATACTCTTGTACTTTCAGATGATTTGCATTTCTGTTATTTTTTATCACACTATAATATACATGCTTTTACATAAAACTATATCATATATTCATGAAATATATGTATATTTCATTAAATATTTATTTATTTATTTTAATGAGAGAGCGTGAGCAGGGGGAGGAACAGAGAGAAAAAGAGAATTCTCAAGCAGACTCCTCACTGAGCATAGAGCCTGCCGTGGGCCTCAACCCCAGGACTCTGAGACCATGACCTGAGCTGAAACCAGAGTTGGATGCTCAACTGACTGAAGTACCTGGGCATCCCTGAAATTTAAGTATTTTTTTAAAGATTATTTATTTATTTATTTGACAGACAGAGATCACAAGTAGGCAGAGAGGCAGGCAGAGAGAGAGGAGGAAGCAGGCTCCCTGCTGAGCAGAAAGGCAGACGCGGGGCTTGATCCCAGGTCTTGTGATCATGACCTGAGCTGAAGGCAGAGGCTTTAACCCACTGAGCCACCCAGGCACCCCTAAAATTTATGTATTTTTTAAAAACAACATGTATGTCTCTTATTTTTTAAAACAGACAGTCAATTAGTAAGTATTTAATTCTTTGAGATGTACTTGAGCTTTTCCCTGCCATGTTTTCAAAGACCTTACTAGAATGAAAAATATTAATTATGCCTATTGATTATTTGGAGGATAAGAATTTTCCTTTTTATTGTTTTGTCCCAGAATATGGTTTATGTCTTCCTTGGTTCAGGTCTTCTTATCCAAGCCCAGTGGTGAATTATGTTCTTTTCTTTGCTATTTCTAATCACTGGTCTATATCTTTGCAATACATATACATAGTCATTTGTCTTTGTAAAAATGTTTGCTCTGCTGGGACTTTCAGAACAGGGTTTGAAAACAGTGGCTACAGGAAGTGTCACGTCTTCTTGGACATCAATATGAGTCTCACGAGCATCTCAGCATTGAAGCTGGGGGGCTGAAAGTGGGCAATAGAGGTCTTCATCATCTTCAGGAACATTGATGATTGTAAGACCTTGAGAAAGTCAGTATTAGATATTTACGGTTGTCAAATACATTTCAGCTTCAACATGCTCATAGCCCTGTGATCTTTTTCTTCTGAACAATACAGCAAGTCAGTTTGGGATTCCTGTGGCACATTATTCTTCTGTTCTTGGGACAAATTTTTCTTGGTTACACGGCAATGTTTATAGAATACATTTCCAAATGACATTGCCAATATTTTACTTAGAATTTTTCATCTAGAACCATAACGCAGATGGGTCTGTACTTTTATTTTTCTGGGAGGACTGGCATAGAAAAAATGAAAAGGCTTCCATCTTTCTTGGCAAGAAACTTTAGACAATAACAAAATCTTCTACCCAATGTTGTCCATCTGAAACTACTGTAGTATTATCTGTTAATTATACCTCAATTAAAGAAGAGACTAAAATATTCTCCCCTAGTTATGTCTTCATTCAACTTTTCTACATCTCATATTTTCTTTGAAAATCTGACAATTTAGGAGGCTCTGGGTGGCTTAGTCGGTGAAGTGGCCAACTCCTGATCTTAGCTCAGGTCATGATCTCAGTGTTGTGAGATAGAGTCCTGCATCATGCTCCATGGTCAGCGAGGAGTCTGCTGGAAATTCTCTCTCCCTCCCCCTCAGCACCTCCCTACTGCTCTCTCTCTCTCTCTCAGTAAAATAAAATAAAATAAAATAAAATAATAAAATAAAATAATTACACAATTTACGTAGTTTTCTAATCTGTCAGAATAGGATTACATATCATTTTTACTTATATCTTCAGTCACATTTCTTTTTTATTCTCAATTATATATATTTTCTCTCTTTTTATTAGATTGGACCTGTTTGACTAGTTAGTCTTTCTATTATATTAGTCTTTCTATGCAGAACCAGATCTTAGATGTGTTTATTCCATTACTTATCAGTTTTCAAATTCATTAATTTCTGCCGTTATTTTTTCTCTCTTTGGTTTTACTCAAATTTGTGTGTTTGTGTGTTCTCATTTTTCCATTCTTCAGTTTGACACCAAGTTTATTAAGTGTCATTCTCTTTTTGTGTCTGAATAAAAGGCTTACAGGTTATAGATCTGCTTGAATGTGTCCTGTCAGTGTTCCAGATGTTTTGACAGAGTAGGTTTTCACTTCTGTTATTTTCTAAATAATCCCTAATGCTGCAATCATTTTTCAGAGACTCATTGGTTGTGTGATAATTTTACCGTATTTTTTGCCATGTATTGAGTTCATGAGCATAAATGTATCATGTGTACTTACTAGTCGCAAATATTCTTTCTAAACTTGATAGAAATGTATCTTCCTGCTCTCCTTTAGACACATTTGCTGCATGCCCAATACATTGATTTTATTGTCACATGGACACTCTCTCCTCCTGCACCCCCACACAGGGCTTATACATTCACACACCAACCACAAGGTGAGGGAAGGTGCAGGTAGGTCTTCCTGCCCCAGTGCTTCTGTTAACTTCTCTGTGTGCCTCGGATAGTCCGTGATTACTATGTTTTGAGGAATATTATGTGGCATAGAAAGATTTATGGGTTTTGCATTTTCTGTTTGGAATTTTTTTTACTACCAAAATACTGTGTCTCTTCACTCCAGCAAATGGATTTTTCTTTTAATTTTCCATTGCCTCAGAACAATATGCCAGCTCCTATTTTCCTTCATTATATTAATTTTATTTCTTCTTGACTTTAGCTCCTGTATTTTTGCCCAATCAATTAATAATACTTACTTGCCAATTTCTCTTAAGTGTCACAGTTTTTCAATAATATTTGGTATAATTTCATTATTTTCACTAGTGAATAGTGAATAGTGAATAAATATATTCACTATTTGAGGGAGGGGATCTCTCACCATGGTAGTTTTGGTGAGAAGGTAAATTGTTACTGATGTAACTGTGCTTATTCTCACAATCCTGAAATAAAGACCTGAGCTGAAATCAGGAGTTAGATGCTTAACTGACTAAGCCACCCAGGTGCCCCTCAGAATCTTTTTTAATACTCTGAATGCTGATCAAATTATTTTTCTATCCTGGAAATTAACAACAGCAAAAAAATACCTGTCTTTTTCATTGATTTTTCCTGGAATCTACATGTTTTGGCCAGCTAGCTGAGGTCACACAACAGGTCAGTGCATTCTGTAGAATTGGGGAAAACTCATCACTTTTTGTGGAGGTAATTACAAGGTCCTTCATGAAGGTAGAATGTGATGGAGAGACCACTTGACTGTGAGCAAGATACCACATTCCAATTCTGGCTTCATCACTAAATGCTATGTGAGTCCCTGGGTCCCAGGTGCTCATCTGTGAAATGGAAGTATCAGAGAAGTTTCTGTTGGAAACAGGAAGATTGAAATTGGAATTTGTCAGCTTCCCTTGACAGGGAGATTATTCTGAATTATTCTTATGGGTCCAATGTGATCAGAAGCATCCTTTAAAGTGAGAAAAAGATACAGAAGAGGAGGCTATAGTGCTGCACTGGAGAAGCACTGGACCTACCCTTATTGGCTTTGAAGATGGGGCCACAAGCCAAGGAACCTTCTGGACGATGGAAAAGTCATAAAGACACATTCTTTAAGGAATATAGCTTTGCCAAACCCTCGGTTTTAGCCTAAAGACAACTATATTGCAAAATTCTGCCTTTCAGAATTATAAGATAATAAATTTATATTGTTTTAAGCCTCTAAATGTGTGGCAATTTTGTAAGCAGCCCATCAGAAACAAATATGCATGCATCACTTTTATGTCCTTAAAACCCTTTGCCATAGGTGGTGTTGCCTCATTTTATAGATGTACAAGTGGGGAATCAGAAAGTTTTTAAAGGTTTCCCAACAAGGCGGGATTCATTCAAGATTTAACCACAGAATTCATCAATTCTAAAACCCACTGCAGTGTTTTTACATTATTTTCTAGGAAATTCTTTGGTGTGGCGGGGAGGAGGATTTAGCAAGAACCTCCGTTCGTAGCTTCCAACACACTTAATCCAGAGTTTAATGCCCTGGTGATCTTTAGGCATGAGATCAGCTCATTGGTATTAGATACTGACTTGTGACTCATTCATTGTGTGTTAGATATTGGAAGGAAGTTGTTAAATTGGGGATGTCTTCACTCTGCTCTGCTTTTCAGGCTCAGGAGACCCTCGTCTCAGACAGAGTAACTGTAACCACTGCCTACTTGCCTCTGACATGGGTCTTTCACACAGCAGCCAGTGATCTCTCTGGAACATGGATCTGATTATTCCTCACCCTTGCCTCCACACCTTAACCTGCTTCCCCACTCATGTTCTTTCATGCTCTGGGGCCACGTGTGCCTCCCCAATACAGCCCTTCTTGCCCAGCCCAGGCATCGCATTTTCCTTTCTGCATCCCTCATTTAGAAGGATTTTTAGCTCACGGATGGGTTTCAGCAGTTCAGCATCCTTCTAGGCATGCAGTAGTTGCTCAATAAAGACCTGCTTAAGGAGGGGAGCCTGGGTGGCACATTTGGTTGAGCGTCCAACTTTTTGGTTTTGATCAGGTCGTGATCTCATGGATTGAGCCCCTGTTGGGCTCCACGCTCAGGGCAGAGTCTGCTGGAGGTTCTCTCCCTTCGCCCCTCCACCAGTTCATGTGTTCTCTTTCTCTCTCTCTCAAATACATAAATCTTTTAAAAAATGACCCACCTAAAAATTGTGACATTCACTCTAAGGATCTCTCAGATCCTATTTAAAGAAATTCAAATGCTTGGGATTTCAACTGCTAATTAAGTTTAACCTCATTTTGCCATCCTGCGTCATTTCCCAGAAACACTTTTTTCATGTATCAAGGGAAGAGTGTCCTGTAAGTTTATCATGAAAGTCAGGTGACATTGGTAAAATTACCTTTAATATTGTACTGAAGAATGAGACAAAACAGAGGCCCTTTCCTTCATGTAAACCACAACAGACAGAAACACTGAAGAGTCATGCAACATGGAGCAAGTTGGTTTCAGAATTCATGGTGTGTCCACCAGGACAGAGGACGCAATGGCTGGGCTTCAGCAGGCTGTTCAGCCTTTCTCAGCTTCATCAGCTCTGTAGGAATGGGGGGGCTGCACCACACTTGGGAGATTGGTTTTCGGATTAGGCATTGTGTATGAAGGTCATGGTGTCTGTTCTGGGACCCACAGGCCTCCTTCGCTCTTCAGACTTGGAGTCCCTTTGGCAGAACCCAGTGGGACTGTTGTTGGCTGTTAGGAGCCAGAAGGCTGGGGGCACATGGGCTGAAGGAAAGAGGAATACTGAGACCCCAGGAGAGGCACCAACACGGTGAGCAAACAAAAAACCTTTATTGAAGAACGGGGAGAGCACTTGTTTTTGGAGACATCAGGTTATGGATATGAGCTTTCTCTGAAGGGATCTCAAAATGTATGTTAAACACTTGGTGACTTAGAACTAGCAGACATACCATTATCTGTATGTTAAGCTTCTTTCTGGAGAGGATGCCAGGACTCTCCTGAACTGTGTGACATTGGAGTAAGGGTCTCTACTCAACCAGAAACAAAGATCATGCTGTTTTATGCTTTTACAGATTTGCAATTGCCATCAGAAAAGAAATGGACTCCAGAAAATGTTAAGTGATGATGCTTTGGGGAGATTTTAGATTTTCATTTTCCGGGGTGCCCTGTTGACATAAAAAACCCCTGGGTGTGGATTCTGCATTCCCATGGGCTTTAGAAAGTTGGGAAGGGTCCTTATTCCTCCAGATGCCTGTGGAGGTGGAGGGCAGCCTGGGGGACTCTTTCCACTCTTGTTGAGTTTATAGTTTTAGTCCCCTTATTTGATAAGGTCATCAGTTCTCTGATCCTTGGGACAGGGGAGAGGCATCCTGGTGCTGAGATCAAGTTACAGGGTAGAAGATTGATGGACTGGAGTCCCAGGCATGGGTCTTCTGCTTTTCACATATGCATGTTAACCCCATTCTTGACACCCAAACTGGGACTCATGTTTAAATCATGAAGACCTTACTTTAAAACCAATAGGAAAAGTACCTTTTTCTTTCACATTTAACGTTCTACACATGTGGAAGGAAATTGGAGAAAGAATTCCTTGTTAGTTTCGTTACTAGGCGAATAGAAACAAAACTGTAAGTCATGTTGGATCTTACACAATGTTGCCATAATTTGCATAACACTCAATTTTCCATGCGCCTGACCCATTTCATGTGATAATGAGCTATTTTTATCACTTGTATGAAAGACAAAGTAATGCTTTAATAGAACAGAACTCAAGCTAGTCAGGTTTCATCCCAGTTTTTCTTGAATTTCCAAAGGAAGAACATAGCTATGTCAACCTGGACCCTCATTCCGTGATAAGACACTTCTGTTTTGGATGTGTTGGGACCTCGGTCTTTTCCATATGACCTGGGTCACATCTTTGTCCTATGTCCTTGGAAAAGCTCACTCTCCGGGTGGTCAGATACGGGAGATTTTGTTTCCCTTTTGGCACGTAAGTCCCTCAAATCAGAGGTAATTAAGGCACTATTAAAGAGAATTGAATGGATTTTGGTGTGAATTTGGTGTGCTTTTCTTTCTTTCTTTCTTTCTTTTTTTTTTTTTTCTTGGTGTGCTTTTCTAAATGGACACATAGTATGCATTTCCAACTCAGTGTAGGATAAGAGTTAGGAGGGGAGCACGAGGGTGTGAAGACAAATGGCTCTTGGTAGGGATCGAATTGTGTCCCGAACAGCATCAAAGTCTTAGCTTCTGAATGCGATCTTACTTGGCACTGGGGTCCTTACAGATGATCAAGTTAAGACAATGTCATTAGGGTGGGTTCTAATCCACTGTGACTGGTGTCCTTATAAGAAAGGAGGGTATTTGGACACAGAGACAGAAAACATAGAGGGAAGATGATGTGAAAACAAAAGGAGAAAACCGTCTTTGGGCCAAGAAGCATCAGAGACCTCCAGAAGCTGAGAGAGAGACCCAGAAGAGGGTCTCCTCCTCATCCCTGAGAAGGACCCAACCCCGCTAATGCCCTAATCTCAGACCTCCAGCCTCCAGTCCTGTGAGACAATATGTTTCTGTTGGTGAAGCTGTCTAGTTTTGGTTACTTGTCACAGAAGCCCCAGAGAATTAATACAACCATCTAATGCCCAGTTCAGTCCTTTGGACTGAACACTGTAACAATGGTAATTTTCCATAAGGTTACATGCCAGCCAACAGAGTCACTTATCTCTTGTCTTGTCAGCTGCTCCAAGGAGATAGGGCCACACTACACTGCTGAGCTATTCTTGAGCCAAAATAGGAAGAACTCTCTTAGAAAGTTCTTATAGAGGTGACTCTTAACCAGGTTGTTTGGGCAAATGCTGGCAGAGACTGGCTAACCAAGGTTTGATTTGTTTCTTCTGGTCTGACACTGTTCTTTACTGTCTACACTTTGCCTCATGCTTCATTATGGAAATCAGCAGTGCTCCCAGGGCCCCACAAGCACATGACATCATTTTAACCTTACTATCTCTATTTTTTCCATAGTTTTCTATATTATGTGTGAAATCCACAAAAAAATGTTTACCTTGTGGTCTTCTTAACAAAAGAACAATGTGCTGTGTTTAATTATGCTTTGTCCAGACAGGTTTCTCTTTCAAAATAACTTCCCTGAAGCTTAAGGAAAAGTCTGCTTTGCTGTGAGCAGGTCGGTGCCAACCAGCAATGGCCCCCATGAAAGATTTTCAAAGCCTGGGTTTCCCACTCAATATGTGTGCTGGGGGATTGCAAGGGAAATCACCCAGCTTCTTTGTGGTTTGCTGAAGCCCTGGGCATCTTCCAGGGGAGCCAATCAAACACCCAAAAGCAAGAAGGAACAAGGAAAGGAGAAGTGAGGGAGGGGGAAAGAAGAGAAGAGAATGTTTGAAAGGGAGAAAAGGAGAAAGAGAAAAATTGAAAAAGAACCCTATAGCGTGAGTGGAACTCCAGAGGCCACTTGGCAGGTTTTGTGTGTCCATTGGGGGCCGTGATATCTATCTGACACCACACCAAGCCCATTCTCTGTACTGAGAGACTACGATTATACACCACTGTGGAGATGCCAGTTCTAAAAGTGCGATGAGACGGATAGCGATACCGCATTAAACACATCTCCTATTGATTCCTTCTAACCTTGCAAAACGAGCTGTGTGCGTTAAGTACCTTTTACTGCAGCCTGGCTGATGGGACCACAGATGCTGGCTGTGGGGCTGAATTTCCTCAGAGGTCAGCAGATGGGGCAAGTGGGAGGTGACCAGGGAGCGGCTTCTGACCCAGATACTACTTAATCCCCCCTGCCCTCAACTACAGCTTGAGGACGCAAATATGGACAAGTCTGCCCCACAGAGACATTAAATCAATCTGAACCACCTCACTACCCACCTCGGGACCAGCTGCAAATGCATGGGGCTCAGTGAAAACAGGGAGTCCAAAACAGAAGGTGATTTGTAGTTTGTCAGGCTGATCTCTTTCAACACTTGTTTTCTCGAAGTTATGGTTTTGTTTCAAATAAAAAAAAAATGAGAATCACAGTCATTTCATCTATTTCATGAAATATGTCTTCTTTAACACTTTTGTCCTTGGGATTCTGTGCTTGGTGGGCTGATGGTGGACACAGGGCAGGGCGGGGACAGAGATGCTTGCCATGTCTGAGGATGGCATCGATGCTGCCCAAGGATTCCACCGTCAGGACACGTAGTAAGGAAGCAGCTGTTAGAGTCAATCACCAGGCCTGAAACCCCATTTCCCATTTGTGAGACCTCAGGCTAGTGTTTTTGGGGATCTGCTTTCTCATCTGAAAAGTGGGGTGATAAAATGTGGTGTAAGAATTAGCAGTTAAAATGTATAGTACATAAGGGTGCCTGGGTGGCTCAATTGGTTAAGCATCTGACTCTTGTTTTTGGTTCAGATTATGATCTCAGGGTTCTGAGATGGAGCCCCATGTCCGGCTCTGCACTGGGCATGGAGCCTGCTTGAGATTCTCTTTCTCTCTTTCTCCCTATCCCTCCTTCCACCCTTTCTCTCTGCATGGAAAAAAACAACAAGAAAGAAAAGAGAGAAAGAAAGGGAAGAAGAAAGAAAGAAAGAAAGAAAAAAGGAAAGAAAGAAAATAAAATTTAAAAATGTAAGAAAGTATAGTATGAATATGTCCTCATGAAAAGGTGGCTATTATTTATTTTTTTTTGTTACTATTCTTGCTAATGTCACAATAATTTGAATTTTCACCTGCTCTTCTAGATTGTCCCCCCATTTGTGGATTTGCAGTGGGGGCCAGAATTCACCTCAGAGGAGGCCACAGGAGCCGGCTGTCCACTGTGGGCACCTCCTGGCAAGTTCCTAACACCTCCTGCCCACATTGGCTTCTCTCGGCCCCTGGAATCCTCCCACCATACTTTAGCACAGGATGTTTTGCTTTACTCCTGGTGAAGGGGCTCAGGGAGGGTCAACACCACTGGATTGTGAAGTGTGAGACTGCACAGGGTGTGTCTGTCTTGCACATGTTTCTCACCCAACCATGCACACCAGATGAAGGAAGGAAGGACGAAAGGAAGGTAGGTAGGTCAAGGTTATATTCATCATCACTTTTCCTCCCAACAGGCTCAGCCTAAGGCTTTGCAAAGGCAGAGATTGGAACTGCTCACTGCGCTTATTTAGGGTGAATGGAGAATGCCCCAGAATTCAAAGAAGAATTCATAAAAACCTATTTCATGAAGAGTAGATAAGTCAGATAGGGAAAAAAAATCGAGAGATGTCTAGGACATTTGGGACCTTTTGGATGGACACTTAGGGATTGGGACTTGGGCCAGCCATAGAAAGAAAGGGGAAAGGGCTGAGGAAAAGCGGAGGAGGTAGGGGAGGTGTCTCGAGAGCAAGCTGGTAGGTGCGGGCAGCTTGGAATGTGCAGTCGGGGGGTGTGACTCAAATGGACAGTGCCCTCCTGTGGGTGGGGTGTGTGTGTGTGCACACGTGAACCTGTGAGGTATAGTCGTGGGGTATGTGCAGTAGAGGTGTGGAGTGGTTATGTAGTGGATGCACAGCTCAGGTTCGTGGTGTGTAGGTGAGTGCCTGTCTGCATATGGGCAGCTGGAAGAGTTACATGGCTTAGAGATGCACGTTGCAGGGGTGCGGTGCACACTGTGGTGTGGCCATGTGTCGGCATGAGGGTATGTGCATGTGAGCATGTGGTGTGGACAGGTAAGGCTTGCATGCCTGATGCTAGTGGGTATTAGGAGCTGTGCAGGTGTTTAGTATGTTTCTGGTGTGTGTGTGTGGGAGGGTGCGTGTGCATGTGATGTTCATGTGTGGTGCAGGTATAAGGCATGCAGGTGCGGTGCAGGTATGGTGCAGTTGTGGTGCAGGTGTGCCTAGGTGCAAGTGTGTGTAGATGTGTCCCATATCCCACAGGCAGGGATTGGAAACATTGTGTAGCAGATACCATGGGCCAGTGGTGCTGAAGTGTAGTCCTTGCACCGGCAACCCATGAAATGGGAGAAGATATTTGTAAATGACACTATAGGTGAAAGGCTAGTATCCAAGATTAAAAAACAAAAAAACAAAAAAACAAACAAACAAAAAAACAAACTTCTCAAACTCAACTTTCCAAAAACAAAGAATCCAGTCAAGAAATGGGCAGAGACATGAATGCACATCTTTCTAAAGAAGACATACAAATGGCTAACAGACACATGGAAAAATGTTCAACATCACTAGCCATCAGGGAAATACAAATCAAAACCACAATGAGATACTACCTTACACCAGTTAGAATGGCAAAAATTAACAAGATAGGAAACAACAAATGTTGGCGAGGATGTGGAGAAAGGAAAACCTTCTTTACATTTTTGGTGAGAATGTAAGCTGGTGCAGCCACTCTGGAAAACAGTATGGAGGTTCCCCAAGATGTTAAAAATAGAAATATCCTATGACCCAGCACTACTGGGTATTTACCCCAAAGATATAGACGTAGTGAAGAATAGGGGCACATTCACCCCAGTGTTCATAGCAGCAATGTCCATAATAGCCAAACTGTGGAAGGAGCAGAGATGCCCTTCAACAGGTGAATGGATAAAGATGTGGTTCATATACACAATGGAATATTACGCAGCCATCGGAAAGGATGAATACCCAACTTTTGCAACTACATGGATGGAACTGGAGGGGGTTATGTTAAGTGAAATAAGTTAAGCAGATAAAGACAATTATCATAATGCTTCACTCATATGTGGAATGTAAGGAATAGCTTGGAGGACCACAGGGGAAGGGAGGGAAAACTAAATGGGAAGAAATCAGGGAGGGAGACAAACCATGAGAGACTCTGGATTTGGGGCAACAAACTGAGGGTTACAGTATGGAGGGGGGTGATGGGTATTAAGGATGGAATGTGTGGTGATGGGGACTGAGTGTTATATGCAATTAATAAGTTGTTGAACCCTACATCAGAAACTAACCAAGTGCCATATGCTGGCTAATTGAAAATAATAATAATTAAAAAATTTTAAAGATTTTTATTTATTTATTTGACAGACAGAGATCACAAGTAGGCAGAGAGAGAGGAGGAGGAAGCCGACTCCCCACAGAGCAGACAACCCGATGTGGGCCTCGATCCCAGGACTCTGGGATCATGACCTGATCCAAAGGCAGAGGCTTTAACCCACTGAGCCACCCAGGCACCCTAATTAAATTTTTTTTTTTAAGTAAAAAAAAAATATATGGAACATTCACACGTACTCAAGGGTTCCTTTGGTCTTATGGCACTGGCTTATTGCAACATGGGAAATTGAGAGTGGGCATTAGAATAAAAAAGCCTTAGTAAAATCATGGTCCTACCACTGCTAAATATCAAAACTTGGGAAACTGATTTGTATCTCTGAGCTTCAGGTGCTTTCCCTGCAGAATGGGAAGACTAATCTTATCTTACAGACTTGTTATGAAGATTAAATTAAATCATATCTGTAAATCTCCCAGTGCACTATTATTGGCCAGTTAAGCATCAATTTCTCTTTTGATCACCTCTTTTGCTTGGCTAGAAACATAATAACAAATGTATGTCTTCTAGCTTTTGGGTATAGATTGATGCAATTATTTTTATGGCTTTTGAGTTCCTTTTCAGATGGCCATTTGACAGTTTTCCTTGGAGACAATTCAAAGAAAACTAGAAGTTCTCTAGCAAGCCCAGAGTTTCCAGCTTTGTAGAAGATTCAACTAACAGTGTCCGATCCAAGTTCTATAACTCCTATGACATCTGATTTTCTCCAGCAATATAGAACACATAGACACACAGAATAGTTAGGCTATAAGCCCAGCCCTGCTCTGGCTGTGTGATTTGGGAGATGTCACTTAACATCTCAGAGACTATGTTTCTTGCTTTGAAAAACAGGTTTGCAGTGATGATAAGACTCCATGATAAATGGAAATCACCTACAAAATGCCTAGCTTAGGCATAGGAGGTTGGCTAATTGTTTTTAAATGTCTTGAATAGTAAACAAATACTCCTTTTTCTGACTCCTCCCTTCTGCCCAACATGGGCACCAGGTCCCCCGAGTGTTAATGCCTTTGGAAATAACACCCAGCATGGGAGTGTCTCAGGTTCTGGTGACTTGAATTTGGCCTAATGTGGAAACAGGGCTTCCCCCTCAGCCCTTCCCATCCTGGTGCATGCATTGTCCTCTAGTCTCATGAATGTAGAGCAGAGCCCTGGAGTGCAACTGACAACTTCTTACTCAATCCCCTGATTTTGCAGCAAAGGGTACTAAAACCCGGGAAGCCAAGCAACACGCTGTGGATTCCACACCTGCTCAGCAGCAGGACTGAGATAAGGACCATTATTCAACTCTTCAAGCCAATGGCTCTCTACTTTTCTACTCTTCCACAGGGCCTCCTGGAGCTATAAAGAAAGAATGTTCTATTGAGTTCCAGTAGCTGGATGGCCCTGCCTTGATCAAGCCCTTGCTTCTTCTGGGGTTTGTGACCTCCTTACATAGTGGAGACGATTCTTGTTCCCAGACAGTGGAGGGCACAGCAAAAGGAGTAATAGGCATAACTATTACAATTGCTGGTTCTGGAGTTCAATAAAGCTGAACAGATTCTCCGTGGTCTGCTTCTGTCTTTTCAGTTCTGCTACCTCTCTAGGATTTCCCAGTCACTTCTCAGATCTAAATGCCTGAGAAGTTCCTCTCAGTCTTCAACAGTATTGGTTGAGGCTTGAATACTGATAGTTTTATTGTTGGCTCCCCAGTGAAGACCTTTCTTAGCAAGTAACCTAGCTGGTTTGGAAGTTGGTTTCGAAAGTATTCTCTGTTGTTGAGATGTAGGGAAAGAGGTCTTCTTACTTATTGTTGCTGGAAATGCATAAAGGCACAGCCCCTATGGAGAGAATTTAGCAATATTATGTACCCATACCTTATAGCTAAACAGTCCCACTTCTGGGATTAGGAGAAGCTATCAAAATATGAAAAAAAAAAGTGAACACAAAAGCCTATTCCTATGGCATTAATTACAGTGGACAAAGACTGGCAATAACCCGGATGTTCAACACAAGGGGTCTGGTTGAACACACCATGCTACATCCAAATACTGGAGTATTTATTACATAGTTGCTAAAAGAGATAAGATTTTCATACTGACATGGGGAAATCTCTGGGATATATTGTTAAATGCAAAAAAGCAAGGTGAAGATCAAAATGTATGAATGACAGCCTTTATCTAAGAAACGGAAGTATTTATTTAATGTTTAATACATTAAAAACAGGACAAAAAGCAAAAGTTAATAAAAGTGGTTAATTATGAGGGAAGTAGGAAGCAGAGTAGCAGCAATAGGTTTTAGAAGCTAGATTTTTAAAGATGCACCTTGTTTTATACATTTAGAAGCACACAGAAAACTTTTGCAAAATTATAAAATGACAGGTAAAGACAATAATTCCTTCATTCAAAAACAAAATCAAGTTAGATAAATCAACCTGAGCATGAATGTGATAAGAAGGAATTCTTCAAATGATTTCGGCTTCATTATTTGGCTGTATCACTTCAGTGGGATGTATCCTAAGTATAAAAAAACTGCAAAGAGATCTGAAATTGCTCTGAGTAATCATATTGTTTGTTTGTAATATGTTGGTAGGGTTATTCTGAATCTTTTAATATGTAAATTAGGGTAAAGCATGCAACATTATATTATTGTCATAAAGAACCAAGGTCGTTGACATCAGAGAAAAAGAGAATCAAACAGAAAAATCAAGGAAATTAAATAAAGACCTGTAACCCTAACCTTGAATTGGAAATATTAGTATGAACTCCTGATGTATTTCTTTGACAAATATTTTCTGACTTTGTTCACTGGAAAGGCTTACAATGAATAACCTTATAGAAGCAAAGAGTTCCTTAACATCCATACCCCAAGTTCCAATATTTCCCACTGAAACAACCAGGGGGCTTTAGAAAAGCCCCAAATTGGTTGATTTCAGGTAGGGGCAGGGAATCTTCAAGAAAAGATTATAATATATTGTCACACAAGAAGCAAGGAAGCTACCACAGTTCATTGTGCCGTACAGAAGGTTCAAAACACACAGTAGCCAAAATACAAAGGCTCCTTCCAGCCAAAGATGGAACATTCATATCCAAGGATGGATATCAGAAGAAGAGTGTCTTCAGTGTATCAAAACATAAAAGATCTCTTAAAAACCGTGCGCTCATAACGGTATTTACAAAGCTGATATGCTCCCTTTGTAAGATGCTAGGGAACCATCTCATTATTCTGGAAACTGGCACAGAAGGGGATAGAGTCAAACAATTCACTGTCCCTTCTGGATAAGGTTGTACCTCAGGATAACGAGAGAGTTGAGGAAGTAATTTCTTCTTTCTTAGTAGAATTCCAATTCAGAAATAAAGAAACAGTAAGGAGTTAGCCTCCCATCACTTTGCAATGCTTAATGAAATAATCGATCAATGCACCTGAGTGTGGGATTGTGTTAATGTTAGTGTAACCTTTCTCACGGGTATTAGTTTTGTGATTGTTATCAGTAATTGTGAAATGAAAAGTTATTGTCTTCTATTATGGAAATTACAGGGAATAAGAGGAGGCGGTAGGTTTGGGGTTGGAACACTCTTCCATTGCATCAACTTCTGCAACTCTTTGCAAAGTCACTCCAAGTCACAGGTGCGAATGTTTTAAGACGCACCCTTGGTTTCTGGGAATGCAGCAGGCATGGCGGTTGTCTGACTTTCCTTCCTCTGCTCTGGTGCTAAGTCCCTGACACTTCCTCGAATGGTTCAGAGCTGCACCTAGGCCGTTGAGAAGGAAACATTCCAGGGCTGACTGTGGTTTAAATAAAACCACCCTTGTGAAGTCTTAAAACAGATTAAATTAACCTGGACATATTTTATAACTCGTGTCACTCACCTGGTGTTAAGAAATAGACTGGGTCTTAATATTGTGAACAAACTCTTTTTTTTTTCTTTTTTTCTTTTTTTTTCTGAAATACCCCATTCCTTTGATGGCAAGATTGACCCAATTAAGACAGCGCTGAGTTGTCAGTATTGCTCCATGTACCTTTCCCCCTTCTCTGCCACTTTGCAAAAAAGTCTACACAATCATCTTAATAGGATGCGGCACATCAGAAAGATGGGAGCTGACAGTGGCCCAGAACATCTGGCTCCAAGAATGCGCACCCCCCACCCTGAACCCGGCTGTCACAGCTAACTCAGCAACTCTGTGCTTGGGGCCGGGCTTACTGCATTCAGATGAATCAGTGCAAATCGGTTAGTATAATCATCTTGCTTTCTCTCAAAGCTCTGGGAACAAATTAGGTACATGGTTTTCCCACCCACAGTCCTCAATAAGCATTCTTTTTCTGCCTATTTTTATTTTTCAGAGACTTCTAGGAGACTTAAAAGGTGATTTCTTAAACTTGATCTGAATAGTAGCTGGGAAAAAAAGGATGAGTAGATGTTGGTTGTGTATATGGTAACCATTTCATTCTCTGCCAGACTTTGTTTCTGTTGTAACAGAGAACAAAATTAGCCATCCATTTGTTTCAATGATTTCAGAATATTGCATGAGAACCGTCTGCATGGGTGAGGTTTAAGTCTTTTTTTTTTTTTTCTTACAGTAAAATATTTTGTTCTGAAGATCACTGTCAATTGATTGCATTATCATTGTGCTTCTTAATACCAAAATAAACATCAGGAGAAAGACTTTTTTGTGACTTTGTATACTTTTACACTTTTTTTCTCAATTTTACTTTATTGCCCTCAAACACATGCTTGAATTCTTTTCTCCTCTATGTATAGTCTGTGCCTTGCACTGCAGTCATTGGCCTCGGCCATTTATCATCTGTCTTTCCCATTTGAGTGAAATCACTGGTTGTTACAGATTTTTTGTTTTGTTTTGTTTTGTTCTTAGCAGGTAAAAGTTCAATTTTGAACTGCATGGTGCTGTCTGCCTTCGTTAACTTGTTTTCTTGTAAATGTTATTAATAACTGAGTTCTTTAGAATACAGGAAGATAGCTACTTGGATATTATTATCTTACATCATGCAGGGCTAGGTAATGGGTAGAGTCTGCCTTCTTACAGAGGTGTTCACGCAATGGTAGGCTCTGTGGAAAGACGTGTGAAAAAGTCTCCTCAGTGACACAATGATGTACTCCAGGGTGGAGACTAACTTGAGAGAATTCAGAATGATTAGGAATGGAAAAATCCTAAAATCACCTGAGTGACTGAGTGAAAGGTTTGCTGGGATCTGGGTAGAGGGAGAAAAGTATCATGGAACCAGGGTTCCCCATGTCATGTCTGTCCCTTGTTGGGTACCCGACTCTGGGTAGCTGCTTCACTTCTCTGGGCCTCTTCCCTCAGCAATAAAATGGGACAATAATGACAGCCACCTGATAGGTTTTTTCAACTATTTTATGACTCAACAGCTAAGCCTTTGCCTCTGCTTGGATCATGGTGAGTGTTATCTGTTTGTTGAATAAATTAAAATTAAATATTACACTTCAGAAATAGAATGCCTAGTCATTCACAGACCCTAATTGCTCTGTATTTAAGTACAAAAAACAAACAGAAGAATTGTCTTCTTTCTTGGGAAAAATTATAATCAAAACTGCCAGGTTTTAGAGCGTCAGATTGAATAAATTTTATTACTACTTTTTTAAAAAATTTATTTATTTATTTTGAGAGAGAGGGAGAGAGGGAGAGAGTGGGCAAGTGAGTGGGGGCAGGGACAGAGGGAAAAAATCTTCAAGCAGACTCCCTGCTGAGCACAGAGCCCCATGTGAGGCTAGGTCTCACCACCCTAAAATTATGATCTGAGCTGAAACCAAGAGTTGGACACTTAACAGACTCAGCCCTCCAGGTGCCCCAGAGAGGATAAATTTTTTAAGCCGTTTGGTTTCCTCATAGAGTCGCCTGAAGTAAGGACAAAGGTGGGGACGGGGAGGGCTCCCTGAGACACCCTGGTTCACTGCCCTGGTCTTCAACAGAGGGAAGAGGTGACGGTTAACATACTGGGGATGGGGGGGGGGCTGCAAATTTAGCAGAGGGCACCCCCCCCCCCCAGCATATCACAGACCTTTCAATTGGTTGTGCGAAACCTCCCTGCCACAGGAAGCAGAACTGTTTTGATTTAGCACTTAACTGCTGATAAGAGAAACTAGATCAGCTCTGGTCTCAGGCGCTGAGAAAAGTAAGATGAATTTCAGGCACAAGAGAAGGATGGAAGGAAAGAAAAAGAAAAAGAGAAAGAACGGGAAGGAAGGAAAGAAAGAGAAAAAGAAAGAAAAGGAGGAAAAAACTCTAGATGCAAATCAGGTTATTGTTTGATTAGCAAGGTTCATCAGAGTCTATTAGAAAACCTGCCATTCAGAAGGGCTATTTCTGTCTTTAAAATTATTTTCCAGGAAGCAGATACGAAGGGGACTAACTACTGACCACACTTGGCTTTTTGGCGTTGAGACATTTCTTCTTTTTATTTTCAGTTGATGTAAAGCAATGACTTTGATAAGGAGGCAGAAAGAAAACCTGGATAAAATGCAGTGTGGACCTTGTTGTTTTTGATATGCAGGAGTTAAGAAGTAAACAAGACAGGTATAAATGAGGGTTTATCCTCTTGCACAATTTTGAAGCCACAAAAGCATAAACTGTGATAGTTCCCAGTAATGGAGTCTGCACTCTCTAGCCAGCAAGCCAACTATAAACTATATCAGGTAAGAAAAAGATGTGACTCTTGGGGCAGACTTGATGGCCCTTATTGAAACTGAACTGAGAAATTGACAATGTCAGGCTTCAAAAAGGAGATTGGATTAGATTATCATCTTTGGATCTGATGAAAATGATTAATTTATAAATAACGATATTAGAATTGGTGATTCGAATTTTAGTCTGTTGACACTTTTAGAAATTTTGAGTGTGTCTATATGACTAAAAATCTTTTTAAGGATCTAGGAAACTGTCAGCATACGTTGACATTATCATCTTGTATAGCTTTATCTTTGGCTCAGTTTACAAATAAGCTGAATGGAAGCATTATGCATTTTTTTTAAAAAAAAAGATTTTGCAAAAGCATTACCAGATAAAATATAGGATATCCAGTTACATTAGGATTTCTGGTAAACAACAAACACTTTCTCTAATGTAAGGATGTCCAAATATTGCATGAGGCATACTAAAAAAAAAAAATCCATTGTTGACCTACCCTTTAAATTTAACTGAGTGCCCATTGCTAAATCTGGCAACCTTATTCTGGAAAAGTGAAGTGGCCTATTAATTATTCAGTCCTTAGGAGAGCACTTGATCAGTTTTTAAATTTTTTTTTAATTTGGGTGTAGCTGACACATGATGTCACATTAGTTTCAGGTATATACTATTATGATTCGGAAACTCTGCCCATCATGCTCTGCTCACCCCAAGTATGGTTCCCACCACTTGTCACCATATAATACTATTGTAATACCACTGACTATATTGCTTATTCTGTGCCCTTTATTCCCATGACTTATCTGTTCCGTAATGGGAAGCCTATAACACCCCCTCCCCTTCAACAATTTTGCCCATTCCCCACTCACTCTTCTCTTGCTGTTGTAATTTATTGTGCCCCCCCCCCCTTCCATTAAACCTGTTTCTATGATGTGATCACACTGCAATAACTTCTTTTAGCTTGTTTGCCAGTCCTGCCTGGGCAGCACATCAGTTTATGATACAATTCCTCAAACGTTGATGTAGCTACAAATCACTCAGGCATCTTGTTAAAATCCAGATTCTGTTTCAGCAGGTTGGGGGTGGGGACTGAGACTGTGCATTTGAATACCTCCCAGGTAAGACTGATGCTGTTAATCTGTGCACCACACTTTGAGGAAAGTGTCTAGAACTGAGTTCCAATTTCAACTAAACTAAAAAATTATCTTTAAGATTTTTTTAACACTTACTTCTTCCATTTTTGCAGATTCTTTATTCTATTTTTTTTTTTTAAGCCAGAGAATGCTAAATGTTATGCACTTTGTTAATGGAAGAAAAATGTATTAGGTTGTGAGAAAGTTCTGGAAAAGCACATGTTCCAGGAATTGGTCATTAGACCGTCCATCCGTTCATATTTCTGGAAGAACCAGAAGCGTCATTAGAAAAATCACATGATTGTATTTGGTTAACAGGCCATCCTGGGAGCCAAGTCCCCAAATGTGGCTGTTACTAAGTATGAAAACCCGCTTGAAGTAATGTTTTTTATGACACTGAACTCCGTCAGGGAAGAGCATGTTGAAATGATTTCAACATCTGCATCTAAAGGCTCAAACATCCTTTTAAAATGAAAATCCCAGATTAACAATTGAAGATTTGGGTTGCCAGGTCTTTTGAGCCTTAGAAACCCAAATTAAGGAGAGGCGGTGCTTGTCAATCAGGAGAGCATTTAAGATTCTCACCAGCTCTCACACCTCATTCCCATCCCTCGCCCGACAACCACAGGCTGCGTGCCCTCACTAGATGCAAGCGATTGGGATTAAATCATCTCCATGCTGGAAGCTTTGTGTCTGCTCCTGACCCCATAACCACGGTGCAGAGAGTCAGGCGGCCAAAGATGTGTTGACAGGCTGTGTGTCTGATGTGGCTTCTGTGTCAGACATGGGGCAGACTGGGAGGGGGGGGAAGCTGGCAGGGACCGGCGGGCGGGGGGGAGCGGGCAAAACTGCTAGACAACTTTCTGGGCGAAGCTTAACTGTTGAAGCTTTTGCTGTCAGAAGGAATTTGAAGAGATGGAGTCAGCTACAGGAGGAGTTGAAATGGGTTTCCTTTGACAGGTGAATGCCATCTTGCTAGAGATCCTTCATTTAGACTGGAGGTTTCCATGGTTGGAATTTTTTTCTTTCTTTTTTTTTTTTCTTTTTTTTTTTTGGAATCTTCTGAGACCTGGCTAAGAGTGAGGGTCTTCTCTTCTGTTCTTTTGAATGCACAGAAGCCCACAGAGAAAATGAGATATGCAAAAGAGGCAGTTAAAAATCATCTCTAGAGTTTGATAATAGTGTTGCATCAGTGCTCATTTCCTGGTTTTGATAGTTATACGGAGCTTGTGCAAGAGAATATCTTTTCTCCTTAGGAAAAACGCAGTGAATTGTTTAGTCAAGGGCCATCTTGTCAGTGGTGTACTCTGAAATGATTCATAAGATAGAAAATGACAAAGCAAAAATGATAAAATGTAGATAGTTGGGAAATCCGGTGAATGTGCAAAGGAGTTTTGTAATTCTTTCTGTAAGTTTCAAATCATTTCAAAATGAAGTTTTAATAAGAAGAAAAGGAATGATCTCCTGAGTCCTTGGTACCAGTCCCTGGTTCCAGTCCCAGGCACTGTCTCCTCCCTTGCATTTTGGGGGAATGAATGCTTCCCATCTTCGCAGCTAACACTAAGTTTGGCTGTCCAGTAAGGATGTCCCTACGGCTTTATGTCACCATTCCTCTGTTGGCTGGTAAGACCCATAGGATTAGGACTAGTCCCTGGAATCACAGAACTGAGCACAAAGAAAGCAATCAATAAACATTCTTTTTAAAAAATGTATTATTCTTTTGATGATGTTCAACCAACTTTTCTTTTAGTTGTGATTTGCTTATGGAAAGGGAAAATCTCTAGGCAACATATGGTCAGTAGAATCTAAACTCATGTGTGGGTGGGTTCACCACAGGACAGCACCCTGCATTTCAGAACACAGTGAAGTCACCTGTTTCTGTAGAAGAGGTTTACTGCTATGATGTATACCATTTCCCTGCCACCAGAACACAGCCGGTTGCACAAAGCCTAGTTCTGAATCATAGAGGGAGTGACTTATTGATACCCAACATAAGGAAAGGAGTGAGGACTCATTTTTATAAGTTGGATGCCTTTCCATGATCCCAAAGAAGACACCTTGAATCACCTCCTCCCTCAGTATAAGAAAATTCTCAACAATCTTAGGTTTCAGTCTACACCTTGATTTTATTTTTATTTTTTACAAATGCTAAAAAGGAGCTTAAGGTTTTAAAGTCTATAATATGAATCACCTAAGACAGTCTTTGAAGACATCTATTGCCAGGAAATACTTTCCAAGTGCATTCACTCAAATACTCCAAGCAATAAAGAAAGAGTTCTTCCTTTCTCATCAAAACTGAGGGGGTCCAAATCAATCATCTTTGGGAATTTTTAACTTCAGAAATTTCTAAGATCTTATAATGGATATGGAAACCCCTGTAATATCAATGTCTGCTTTTTCTCTGGGGTAGAAAAATTTCATTCACTTTAGAGTTGAATTTTTTTTTTCTTTTATTTTGCTAGAGAGTCTGTTCAGAGAATTCAATTTTTCTTTTTACAACCTTTTTTTTTTCCCCTCAAGTAATAGTGGTTCATATCTCTGCTTTAGATCCAGGTAACTTGCTGCCATTAAATTTGTATGAAATTATTACTGGGGCTCCTGGATGGCTCCGAGCATCTGACATTAGCTCGGGTCGTACGTGATCTCGTGATCTTGGGATTGAGCCCCACATCCGGCTCCCTGCTCAGTGGGGAGTCTGCTTCCCTGTCTGCCCCATCACCCCGCTCATTCTCTCTCAAATAAATAATAAATGTTTTTTAAAAAGAAATTATTATCAGTCAACTTTTTTGAAGATGCTCTGCCTCCGTTCCTGGAGATTTACCCAAAGTCTTAGTTTTGTTTTTCATTAAGAAAGAGCCCTTTGCAGCCCAGAGCCCCATCTGCTGTTCCCTATCCCCATTTGGGAGCTGGGAGGGCAGAGCTGCCTTTATGGCTCCCTGCCTGTAGGGAGCCTCCCTATTAGAAGACAGGATGGACACAAGGAGGGGAGGGCCGCGGAGGGGGGCCTGAGGACCAGGGAGCACTAAATAGCTCTCTAAGTGAGAACAATTAGTGATGTAAGTGTATTCTTGAAAATGAACTGCTTTGGGGCAAGATTACTTACAAGCACCATCATCCCAGCTAAAATCTCTATAAAGACTTTGGTAGTTCTGAGAAGTCATCTTCAGAGACAATACTTATTGGAATTCATAGAGAGTGTTTCCTTTTGCACTCTCTGAAATTAGCTAATGTTCTGGTCACTCCGCAGCCTTTAAAAATGGTCCCAGTCTCGAGGGCTTTAGAGAGGGGAAGTCTGGCAGTGCATGAGCTGCAATTGTGTGCCTACTCGGGATTATTTATTTTCAGTTGGCAGCCATCAGAATCAGAATCTTTTCTTTTTTCCCCTCTAAACCGGACATAACAATAGCTTTTCCTTCATTATCAGCAAATGACAATGCTCTCAATAGAACAGAAGTATTCACATTTACAAGGCAATGTTTTAGTCCTGATTTTAAAATATGTAATTTAACTTTTGAAAAAGAGCAGTTTTTTCCCCCCATCTGATTTGTTTAACTTACAGAATTTCATATTAATGAGGCTGGGGATGGGTAGAAAGATGGCTGGTACTTTCTGGTTGCATACGGATAGAGCGGCCATGGAAGTATTGTTAATATTATTTGTACTTCTTTACATAGAGAAAAAAGATCTTCTAGCCCAAAGAAAAAGAAATTGAGATGGACAGCTTCCTGGGTTTTAAGAAAAAATAATTTTTTGCTGACATACTGATACTTGTAGATTTTATGTAGTTTTGCCCTTTTATTTTTATTATATTTAAATTGGGATGCCTAGGGGGCTCAGTTGGTTAAGCATCTGCCCACCTCCCCTCTGGAGACCAAATATAACTGGTTAACGAGTTAACCAGTAACTAGTTAACCTAGTTAACTAGTTACTCAGAGTAACTAGAGTTAACTCTAGAGTTAAAAGTCTGTTTCTTAGCTTTTCCCTCTTTTTTTTTCCTTTGCTTCTTTGTTTTGTTTCTTTTTTTTAATTTGATTTTTTTTCAGTGTTCCAAAATTCATTGTTTATGCACCACACCTAGTGCTTCATGCAATATGTGCCCTCCATAATACCCACCACCATCAAAGCACTTCTAAAGTGCTTTTTAAAACCCTTCCAAGTTGGCAATATTATATTTTTAATATTACTATATTAATTTCATTTTTAATATATTACAGAATTCATATTTCATGTGTTGTTCAATACTTTATTATAAATTGATGTAGATACCTGCTATACAGTATTGCATTTCCAAAAAAAAAAAAAAACTCTGCCAGTTCTCAAACCCATTACTATGGGCATCACTGAAGCATGGAGTACTCTCCAGGCTGCTGTTGGGGGCCCACACAAGAGCGAGTGGGAGTGGGGTCAATCGCAGCCAGTGTGCTTGGTCTGAGAGTGGGAAAAAGGAAGCTAGGTGGATTATAACAGCATCAGGGTAACGAATGTCGCTACGGATTGAAACTTTGTCTCCCTCTAAAATTCATATGTGGAGGCCTTATTGTGCAGTGTGATGCATTAGGAGGTCAGAGCCTTTGGGAGGTGATAGGTTCACAGTGGTGGAGCCTGCATAAATGGGCTAGTAACCCCATAAGAAAAGACACCAGGGAGATAAACTCTCTCACCAGCATGTGAGAACACAATAAAAAGGTGACCCTCTGCAAAGCAAGAAGAGGGAATCTGTTGGCACCTTGATGGACTTCACAGCCTTCCGAACTGTGAGAAAGAAATGTTGCCTAAGCCTCCCAGCCTAATCGGTAAGGCAGCCTGAGCGGAGAGAGTCAGCTGCTGGGTAGCAACAGAGGTCCACTTAGGTAGGAAAAGTTTTGCCGCCATTGACCTAAAATTCCCTGACCAACAATAAATTCACATGATTTAAAGCTATATTTGGGCATTTCTCATGAGTGCACTTTGGAGTATCAATGACATTTTCCCTTTACTGAACTAGAAACCCAATGGCAAAAGGACTTGTTTGAGCCAAACTGAATCTCCAGCCAAAACAAGACTGGTTTTGTGAGGTCGCTTTGGGTTCTCTGTCTCCAAGGATCACACACTTCCTTGGAGTCCTGAGTCTTGGGAAATTCCACACCTCACCTTATTCTCACCTTATACTCAGCCATTATTGCTTCTTGTCTGAGATCTCCCCCTGCTTACCAAAAAAGGTCCTTTAGAGCGGAAAGCGTGTATCGAGTTTCTTTATTCTCCATTACACATGGCTTGGCATGCACAAGACACCAAATAAATTCTTGGTTACATAATTTTTGGAAATTAGAAAAACATTCTCGAATATGCTAGCAAAAGTTACATTGTAAGAGATGGGATTGTACAATTTTCTCACACATCACCAAGTAGCTCATACAGATGTTCTAAGAGCAGCAAGTCTTCCAGTGATTCAATGAGAGATTTTCCTATTTTTGTTTGATACCAGGTATTTAAAGATCTCATTTCAACAAATATTGTACTGAGCTCTGAGTACAAGTTGTATGAATGGCTTTGGAAGTTGGGTAAGGAGACAGGAGCACCTTCCAGAGGGAGATGTCAGTAATCCTCCCTAGCTCCCACAGGGGCGAGTTGAAGCCTAAAGACACGACTCATCTCAGCATCTTATCAACATCCTCCCTGATACAGTTTTTGAGTGCCTACTGTATAATGACCTTATAAAGAAGAATAAAGCCGTGATTAAGAAGTTGACAATCGAAGTCGAAAAGGGACAAGCAAAGAAGAACTGATTTTTCTGCAAGTAAGTGAAGAATAAAATATGTGTTCCCCAGAGGGAAGACCCAGATCAACAGAAAAACCAACCAACAAGCAAACAAACCAACAAACCAGCTTTTCAAACTGGACTGTAACACCCCTTCTGAAGGAACAGCAAGGCCTTCCTGCTTTGGCCAGAATCCAAAAACTGTATCTTCTTCCTGGCAGGAATTGCCTGGTTGACTCCTTGCTACTGTATTATGATCAGGGCCGTTGAAGAGTTTAGAGACCCCAGATTTTCGAAAAGGACTTTTAGTGTAGATGGTGGTTGACTCAGGTCACTCATGTCAACCTGGGGGCACATAGGAAGCTGTACTCGAGTTGGATTGGTTTCCTGGTGCTGCTGTAAGAAAGTCCCACAAACTGGCTGATGAAAGTAACTGCAGTGTGTGATCCCACAGTCTCAAAGCTGGAAGTCCAAGATCAAGGTGTTGGAGGCATTGACTCCTTCCGAGGCTGTGAGGACAAGTCTGTTCTGTGCCTCTCCCCTAGGTTCTAATGGCTTGCTGGCAATTTTTGGTGTCCCTTTGATTTGCAGACGTGTCGTTTCAGTCTCTTGTGTCCTCCCCGTGTGCATGTTTGTGTCCAAATTTTCCCATTTCATAAGGACCTCGGTCGTATTAGATCATGGCCCACCCTCTTCAAGTATGACCCCATCTTAACTGATCACATCTGCAGTGACCCTATTTCCAAATAAGGGCACATTCTGAGGTCCTGAGGGGTTAGGACTTCAACATTTGAATTTTGGGGAACACAGGTCAACCTGTGACAACAGAAAAAAATGCATATTATGCCATTACCATACCCCACCGCAGGTGAGATTTCCTAGTGCTCTGGTCCTTAGTTCCCTTCTAATCCTGCTCCCCCTAGCATTTCTGAGTTGAGTTGTGGTGTTCTCAGTTCCAATAGTCACTTGCTACTCATTATCTGCTGTTAGGAACATGCCTACCACTTGCCCTGGGCAGAGCTAACTCTTTTAGGCACCAGCACCTATGCCGTGGGACCCTCAGTCGTGACACCTTGGCATGCTGGTGTCTGCAGCAGCACTGGGTCTTACAGGGTCAAAGTTACTCTGTTTTCTGGAGCCATCTCCCTCCACCCCAGAGTCCTCCTGAGGTGCAGAGAAGCTTCTCTCCCTCTTGGCAACTACATCTCACTTGTTATTAGGGGCTTCCAGGAGTGAGACAGCCTGTCCTCGGTTTGGGTCACAGCTGTCAGTGAAAGAAGTACGCTCCCCTCAGACTCATGACTTGGGCCCCGGGTCAAGTCAGTCTTGTCCTGTTCTGTTCTACCAGCACATGCTCCTTTCCAGAATGTTCCTGGGCCTTGCATACAAATCACCTTTAGACAGCAGGTCCCTCAGTCAAGTCTAAGCACTGTACAAGGTGATGGAACTGGTCTTCGTAGCAGCCTCCGTCTGTGCTCACCCTGTGCCTTTATGCTCCTTGTTCTGGACAAAATGGATGACTAAGTTGGTCTGATCCTCTTCTTCAGAACAACCAAATACACTGATAAGTGCTATAATCTGCTGGGAGCAGGGGTGCTGGGCATTTGTACTTTATAAAAATGAAGGAAAGGCCGTTGAAGAATGGGCGTGAATCTCTAATAGTGGGCTTTTGATGCCATAGTGGCCTTAGTGGGGAGAGTGTGTGTGTGCTCACGTACACGTGTGTGTGTGTGTGTGCGTGTGTGTGTGTGCGCGCTGTCTTGGGGCTTTTCCTCACTTTCCTATCCTCAGACCAGGCTTCTAGTCTTCTGGCCCCATTTAGTGTAGTTGTTGTCATATATTTTTAGCCAGCGAACCTTCCTTCCTTCAGATGTGAGCAGACAGCCCAACGTGAGCTCACTCAAGATATCCAGTTTTCAGTTCTGGATTCTCCACCTGTTAGCTGTTTGAGCAAGGCTGGCTTACCTGTACCTCAGTCTCCACATCTTCAAGATGAGGAAAACATTTTGTTTAACTAAAGATACTATTCTAAAAGCAAGTTGGGTTCATGTATGTAATGTTTTGGCCACTATCACCTAGAGCTTCTGGCTAGGGGGTAGGCGAGGTGTGAGGTCCAGCTCTTCCAACAAGTTCCCATCATCCTTCAGAGATGTCCTCGAGTCTTCCTCTAGAAACCCACAGACTCAACAATGCCTAGTCTGGAAGCTAACAAGCAGGGACTAATTCTGTAACTGCTTCCAGTCCATAAAAAAATGTAACAAGTATTCTCCATAATAATCTATTTTGAAAGGGGGAACAATGATGGAATGTTTAACGTCAGTTCGGTAATTACATGCATTTTCTTTTTACTTAGGAGGCTTAAGAAAATTAATGCAAACTCTCTTTTCCTATTTGATTTCACATCGCTCAAAGGATGTCTGAAGCAAACACCAACCTTTCAATTTCTAGCAGGTGGGCAGTGGTGTGCGGAAGCCACTGGTTCTCAGCTCTGGGAGCTGCAGAGTTCATTGGAGGGCTTGTCGAAACACAGATGGCTGCACCCTGCCCCTAGAATTCCCGAACCAGTAGGTCTGGGGTGGGGCCTGCGGGCTTGCAATTCTCACGAATTCCCAAAGATGAAGATGCTGTTGGCTTAGGGGCCTTCCTTGGAGAACCACAGCTATTTGCAGATGCCCCATTCAGAGAAAATTTTGTCTAAGTTACCCTGGAGCCTGGGTGGAGGAGTGGTTGGGTGTTCATGCTCGAAACACAGACAAGTCCAATTTTTACTGATTCGGAGGGACACTGAGATCTCAGGTAAAAAGTGAAATCTCTCTCTCTCTCTCTTTTTTAAACAAACATGTAGATAGCACATGTATGCATGAATCATGAAATTTACATTTTTTTCTCTCTTTTAGCCCATCCTGTTGACCTTTTCTTGATTAGCATTAGCTGAAAACTTCTTCACTATCAAGATAGAAAATTCAGTCACCAGGAGACCAAGCAGCATGAAACACCTGAGGAACATGAGACTCAGAGAAATGCCATTTGAGTAGCTGCTTTCCTTGGGAGCTCCTTTGTTCCTTCTGAGATTAAATGTAGAGATTCGGACATTGACATCACACAAGCTTAGGAGTTAACCAATTAATGAAAACTTCAGATAAAGAAAATAACATCTTTTCTTTCTTTCTTTCTTTCTTCTTTCTTTTCTTCTTGGGAGAATGGCTAAGAGCTATTTGGTGGGAAGGAAAAACACCTCAATGTTATTTTGCATTATTAGAACAGCATTGTTTATCAAGCAAGCCCAGGAGGCAGTTAGATGGAGGATTGCGAGGTGAGGTGGCATTCCCCTTTGCGAAACCATCTTTACCTCACACTTGACAGATGTTTCAGATAGACGTGAGGAGACGAACACGTTGGCAAGATGAAACCGAGGTAGCATCGCTCTTCAATGCATAAAGATGCTTTGATAAAAAAGAAAGAACAAACAGGAAAGGTGACCTTGCACACACCGAATCACAGAGACGCCTGGAAGAATGACAGGAACTCCTGGTGAGGTTAGTTTATTTGCTTGGTGAAGCTTGGAGGTTATGATTAGAGCTCAGATTGGATCCCGGTGTCATTACGAGATGTGCTGGAATAGAAGGGGTCCACGAGGCAATCAGTAGTCAGTTGGAGAGGGGAGATGGCATAGAGATGCTGCTGGGAAGATGAGCTGTTTGACCTGCCATGTTGTCAGGGCTGCAGGTGAGATGCTGGGAGCTTCCCCCTAGCTTCTGCTTCTCCTACCCCCAGTGATGGGACCTTCCAGATAAGGAACCAGCAAAGAGCTTGAGTGTGAGGGGTAAATTCCACTGAGATGTGTCTTCACAAACACAAAGAAGAGGTTACAATGTAAAGAAAAGTTTGCTCCTAATCACAGTCAGGCAGGGTTGTTTCTCTTTGTGATAGAAATTCCCATGCCCATGTCAGAACTTCTGTATCTGATATTGGGGACTGGGTCCCTGGAAGTTGCACTATTTACAAGCATCCTAGGAATTCTGATATAGCCCATTCGAAGGTAAGGTTTGGAAACCAAAGCACTGGTGGAAGACTGGAACGTGTCCTAAAACATCAGAAATGATGTATTAATATTCATGCATTTACCCATAATGGTGCTCAGTGACACTTGCTGTGCTATTTTATCGTGGCCATCTGTAGATACATTCATTTTGCACAAGGATCATTTCCAAGCTACTTGAACATAATTTCAGACCAGAAGATAAGTTGTGAGAATAAAAATTGTACAAAGAACACACAGATCCCCTTTCCTACACACCATCTTATCCCATTCTCTTTGTTACCTGTGCACATGTACACGTATACACACTTTTCTTTCTTCCTGAACAATTGGAGGGTAAGTTACATACATTGTAGTCCTTTCCTCCTAAATTCTTTACTGGTACTATTTCCTAAGAACAGGGATACTGTCTTACATAATCATCATTCAGTTATCAACTTCAGTGATTTTAACATTGATAAAGTGTTTTATCTAATCTACCATCTGTGTTGCAGTTTTGTCAGTTGGCCCAATAATGTCCTTTAGATCCCTGTCTTTACTCTTCCCTATTTAACCTAAAATATTTCTGCAGTGCTTTTTTGGTGTGTTTTAGGACACTAACATTTTGAAGAATGTGGTTGCCCCACACCTCCATTCCTGTGGTAGAATGTTTCTCATTTGGGGCTTCTCTGATGTTTCCTTGTGATTAGGTTTGGGCCATGCAATTCATGCTGAAATTCTGCATATGGGATGTTGTGTCCTTCTCAAGGTATCATATCCAGGGACCCTCAGTGGCCATCAAGCCCCATTGGTAATGTTAACATGGGTCACCTGGTTAAAGGGTTGTTTGATATTTCTACAACTTAATTACTCTTTTTTTCTCCCTTGCAACTAACGGTCAGTGACATGACATTTTAAGACCACACAAATATCTCATTCTTCATCAAAAATTAAACATCCATTGATGATTTTTGCTTGATTGAGTCTTTACTGTGATGATTGCAAAATGCTGATTTTCTGTTCCTTATATCCCACTTGATCTACCAGTCATCCACTGTACCTAAGCTCCATCCCTTCTCCCCGACGTGTCCACTTACTTATGATCAGCATGTATCATGAATTCCTATTTATCAGCAGTCCACAATGTGAACCCATGATTCTGGTATTTAAATTGTCCCAGATTTGGTCAGCTGGAACCCCTGAAAGTCACTGTGTCATGTTTTGGGCACTTTCTTACTTTCTAGGTCATCTTGACCCTTTCCTGCCCCAGTCCTGGTATTAGCTGTTTCTCTGAAGATGCTTGGTTCTTTTTAGGGGACAAATCCAGAGAATGACATTGGATGTACAGATAGGAGCACCATGGTGCTGGCTGCTACAGAGGTGTCTTTCCTGGTCTTTTCAGTGGACCGAGACAGGAAACATATGCATGTACATGCACATGCAAGCAAACAGACACACAAAAATATCTCCACAGCACACAGATTTTAGAAATAATCAGTTCATGCCATTACCCTTGATGCTAATCTATCACCACAGAGCTGTGTCTTGCCTTCTCCAGTTAGATTTGTATATTCCTTTTTCCACCGTGAGAACACGGGCTTCCACTGACATCGGCACATTGACACATTTGCTCAAACCTTTAATTCATCTGAAATATTTCCAGAATTGCAGAAAGATACCCCAAGAAACTAACCTTCTAAAGAGCGGTCAGAATTTGTTTGCGAGTCTGCTGCCATCCCACTTACCCCGAACTGAGGTTTTACAACCAGACTCCATGCTTCCGTGTTATTTGAATTTCTCCCCCCTCCTCCCCTTCATTGCCTCCTTCTTACTTTCATTACCAATTTCTCACTTTCCTCTTCATTATAGTGCGGTATTCATTTAAAAATATCTTTGGGGCACCTGGGTGGCTCAGTGGGTTAAGCCTCTGCTTTTAGCTCAGGTCATGGTCTCAGGGTCCTGGGATCAAGCCCCACATTGGGCTCTCTGCTCAGCGGGGAGCCTGCTTCCTCCTCTCTCTCTGCCTGCCTCTCTGCCTACTTGTTATCTCTGTCTGTCAAACAAATAAATAGAATCTTTAAAAAATTAAAAAAAAAATATCTTCATTAATTTTTTAAGTTTTCTTTTTAGTTTTTGTTTCCCTCCCCACTGAGACTGATTCTGTTTTGGTTTTGGAGCATGCAGACCATCAACAGGGCTTCAAAAATAAAATATACCAGGAGAGGTAGCCATAACAGATCACTGCCTCCTGTATGCCTCGTTGCTCCCACCTTCCCCCATTTGCACGTAATCAATTTTATGGTTTCCTGGATTCTCCTTCCTGTGTTTCTTTTTGTAAAAATAAACTGATATACATATGTTTTCCTATTTTCCCTTCCTCGGACACAATAGGTAGCAGACCATTTGTACTTCTTCGCACCTTGCGGGAATTCACAAGACTTGTGTTTTATTTTATTTTTATTTTATTTATTTATTATTTTTTAAAGATTTTATTTATTTATTTTACAGAGAGAGATCACAAGTAGGCAGAGAGGCAGGCAGAGAGAGGGGGAAGCAGGCTCCCCGCTGAGCAGAGAGCCCGATGTGGGGCTCGATCCCAGGACCCTGAGACCATGACCTGAGCCGAAGGCAGAGGCTTAACCCACTGAGCCACCCAGGTGCCCCTACAAGACTTGTATTTTAGCCCGTGTTCTTCCCAGATGTGCTGTGCGACCTCTGTCTAGCAACTGACATTCCTCGAATCTCAATCTCCTCACCTGCTGAAAGCAAGCACTTTGAAAAGTCTCTATCTTAAGTCTCACCACAAAAAAAAAAAAAAAAAAAAAAAAAAAAAAAAAAAAAAGCTACGAAGTAAATGTGATTTCCCCCTTTTAGCCATTATGAATTTAGAGATGGGTCTTCAGGACAAAAATACAACTAATGAATACTGTTATGCTGAAAAAAAATAAATAAAATAAAAAGCCAAACAGATACTTGGGAAAAGGGGATGGATAAAAGCAGGATGGAGATGAGTCCTTTTGCAGCCCAGAGAGCGTTTCTAACATTTTCCACTTCTGGAGACCCCACACTGTTGTACCGTTCCTTCCCCCTCCCCAGGTCCTTATTTAATTAATCAATTAATTAGTAAAAACAGTATATATACACATAAAGTGTGCAACGTTGATGATTCGATGTCCATATCCATGGTGAAATGATTACTCTAATGCATTTCTCTGTAAATACTCGCTATGATGGGAAAATAGAGTTTTCGGTTTTCCTTTATGCAAGCTTCTCAACTTGCTGGTGTGGACCAATCCGCTTCTCGCCAGTGACTGACTCTTGGAAGCGACTTTGACTGGATGCCTTCCTCTTCTCTCCAACCTGAGCGTTGCGACAGCTGCTTGTAGCAATTAGGGCGTGTTGTGTGCAGAGACTAGAGTGTTGACTGAACCAATTAAAAGATCAATTAGCACAGCGCAAGTGCTTAGAGAAGTAGTTTTCCATGACACGGAGTGGATTTGCCGCAGCACATGGAGCTACAAGTGAATCCCACTTCCAGGAATATGGAGTCTTTGTTCTTAACTTTTTCTTTTAACATGTTCTGAGTATTCCTAAACTTCCAACAGGAAGCTATGAGTAAGTGGGCTGAAAGGACAAACTGGCTTTTGCTGCAATAGTATTTTCATGCATAGTAATCAAATAAGTTAGTAGCAACTCATAACATGTATAGTAGTTAAATGATCCTGATTAAGTAAAAATCGTAAGATAACACACAATTTCTGTGAGTATTTTATTTTTGTCTCTGATAGAGTTCATTCAAAAAAAAAGTTTTGTCTTCTCATCGATTTTTTATACATGGTTTGGATTTCTTATCGCTGTTCTTTAACTAAAAAAAAAAAAAAAAAATTCCAGTTTTAGGTTTTCTTCTTGTGTTGGAATCTTGGCATATCCACAAGCTACATGCAAAACATGAGACATTGTGAAGATGGGGTTGAATTATCAGATTTCTGAAGTACATAACTCTGGGATGGGTGTTCTCAGCAGTGATAAATAAAAACTGACTCTGGGAGAATTTATGAAGGTTTAATGTCCTACATACCTTTATTCAGCTGGTGTTTAGACAATTTTAGTGAATAGAAGAAGGTGATATGAGTGAAGCCAGGACGTATTTCCTGCCCTTTGGTGGTGTATACCCTAGTTGGAGAGGAAAGGGCCAAATATGTTTCTTATAACCAGGAGCAGAATATGCAAATACTTAACTCTTTTTCTCTGCTTCTTACGACACTGCAAGGTCCTCAGAGGGAGAACTGCACTAAGAAGAGAAGCAGGGGAAATCTCTGGGGGTGTGTTATGTCCAGAGCTTTGGGGTGAATTTCTCCCAGGAAGTTCTATCCATGATGAATTAAACCAGGCTGAAGAGGACCCAGGAGAAGTTCTTCTGTCTTGAGAGAAGCACGTCATCTGACCTTCCTAGGTAGCCTTTCACCTGGGTCCTGCCCCATATTCTAT
Organism: Mustela nivalis; assembly: GCF_964662115.1. Classification (NCBI taxonomy): domain Eukaryota; kingdom Metazoa; phylum Chordata; class Mammalia; order Carnivora; family Mustelidae; genus Mustela; species Mustela nivalis. The sequence goes on from NW_028135704.1 coordinate 66,481, forward strand.
GTTGACTCTTTCGTAGTCTGGAAACCCCCAACAAAAGGAAGTTATCTCCCAATCCTTCTCACTCCCCAGCCACATGGATGGGCAAGAGAGACAATTCAGAAGGGAATCCAAAGGAGGAAGTAAAAAGGGGTCTCTTGAGAGAGTACTCCAGTCTGATTCTTTAGTAGTTACACTTTTCCTCTCCAAAATCTCTGCCCAGCCTCTGTGACCCAATAACATACTTGGCAGGGAATGATTCTCATGTTTCTTCTTGTGGATGTGAAGGCAGAAGGAGCTACAACCATCTCTCGGGGACTGGATAGAGTTGAAGGCAGCATTATAGTTTATGCCCCAAATTTCTCAGTTAGGGACACCATAATTCAGTCCATCTAATTTGATCAACATAAGCTACAACGTAGTTGGTAGTCTGTGGAAATTTGAAAAGCTGAGGAGAACCATGCCTCTACACATGTAAGGAGAAACCCACCCACTCCTGGGCAGGTTCTAGCAGAAACCTCATTGGTGCCACCATTTCTGCCACAGCTAACCAACAAGATTCCTGTCCCCACCCTGGGTCCTCCTGAATACTCATGTACATGTCTCCCCAGGCACAACTGTTTGGCAGGACATAGCTCACTGAGAGAAAGTTCACCCAAGCTGTTGGCAAGTCTGGGGAATGTCGTTTGTAGCTTTGCAGGAAAAAGTACCCTGGAAGGGACAGGAGTGGGTGTGGAGCAGATCCATTTGTATCTGCAGAAATGTTACAGGACTTGGGGGCACCTGGGGAGCTCAGTGGGTTGAGCTGCCAACTCCTGATTTTGGTTCTGGTTGGGTTCTCAGGGTCCTGAGATGGAGCCCTGAGCCCGGTTCTGTGGTCATTGGGGAGGCTGCTTGAGAGTCCTCCTCTCCCTCTGCCCCTCCCCCCGGCCACAAGTACGTGTCCTCTCTCAAATAAATAAATCTTAAAAAAAAAGAAGAAGAAAGAAAAAAAAAAAGAAATGTTGTAGGTCTTGGTTAAAGGTGGAAATAAATGGGACTCAGTTTTCGGGTGAGACCTGGGAAGGAAGTGGCCCTTTTGTTGAACAAAGATTAGGCTGTTCAGGGGAGGGACATGAGCAACTCAGGCAAAAGGAAAGTGAAGGCTTGACATCGGGGATCCATGTAACCCTCCCTAAAGCCCACTGAGGCAGGCATAGAGAAAGAGTTCATGTTTGAGATTCAGAATGGGGAGAGGGGCAAACAGAAAACATGGCAGGGAGATTTTGAAAAATCTGGATACCAGAAGGAGATTTTGGACTTCTTCTGTGTGTGGAAGGAGTGACTGGAGGTCTATAACAGAGAGGGGCATGCTGAGATCAGAGGAGTCTGAGGTCTGAGTGTATAGGATCCCTTGAATGGATACAGCCTAGAGGCAAGGAAACCACCTTGGAGTCAGTAATCTGGGTGGCAGGTGGTGACAGCCTAGTCCAGGGAGGCAGCAGTGAGAGTCCACACACACGCACACAAATGCATACATACACAGGGATAGCATATCAGAGTCTTTTCAAAGGAAGCAGTGGTTTGGGGAAGGGGACCCATGTTCAAGTGCCAGAATTTGCCACTTACTAATGGCGTGACCTTGACAAGTCTCTTGACATCACTGACTCGGCTTTTGCAACTGTAAAATAAAGCCAATACTCCTTCACCTGGATAGCTGTGAAGCTCTAATAGCTCTTATAAGAGCACTGTGCACAACGTTAGGTGTTGTTTGTATGAGAAGAAACATTGTGAGTTGGCAACTGATAAGGAGAAAAGATGACATGAACGTGGTTCTTGGCCTTCTCCTGAGAGCAGGAGGAGAGCCAGTGAGCTCCCATGGAAAAGGGACCTAGGGATGTGGGGAGGTATAGCAGTCTGGATTTGAACATGCTCGGTGCAGACAGAAATGAAGGCAGGCAGAGGAAATTTCCAGAATCAGGATTGAAGGTCCGGTAGATAGGATAAAACTGCAACCACTGTTTTTGTTCTCTGTTGTTCCAGAAAAATTAGAAGAAAGGAGTATCTGGTTTATTTGCTATGGAGGTCATCTGTTTGTTTGCATTAGGGACACTATCCATTTATATCCTGTTTTGGCTACAAGTCTAGAAGAGTTAAACTCTTGATGGACTAAAATATGTCATATGAAGCACAAATCAGTGGTAGGAGACTGGCCATCTAGTTTTTTGCCTCAGACCTAGGGGGTCCCAGGACATGGGACTTTCAGGGCTGACACTGGGACAGTCAGGGGCGGACCAGGTCGTGATAGGTGGTCTCCCCAACAGTCTGAGAAGAAACAGGAGGAGCGAGATGGTCATCATCTGGGTCATCATATGGTTCCTAAGAGAGATTCAGGTGGCTTATGCCAGGTGGGAAATATGGCTAGAAGGTATGGTTTAGTAAGAGAAGCTCTGGAGATTTACAAGGTCCTGCTGTGTTCAGAAAGGGCCCAAAATTCTCCCCAGGGAAGAAGGTCTTCAACACTGCAAACATAGTAGGTTTATCCTATAAAATTAAGGAGGATACCTGGGAAAAGGCATCCAGATGATTTATGTCATGCACACAGAAAAGGACTCGTGTGTATGTGAGGAATTTCAACTTTCTGTAGAGTTACTCTGAAGAAATACTTGCCCTTGTGCATTTAATGTGAGTTTACATTCACCTGGTTCAAGACAGCCATTTTCCCATTTTGAGCAGAAACCTGGAAATAAAGAGGTAGACATTTGCATGGGGCAAGACCGGCTCGGATACGATGGCAGCCTCCTCATGTGAGAGCAGAGCCCCAGGAAGCAGCATGTCCAAGGTCAATGATCCTTGCTTTCTGGACCCTCTGAATGAAGCAGCTCTGTGAGGTTAAAGCTTCTGCCACTGCACACGCCCTTGCTTTCGTGGTTGACCCAGAACTAAATGAGCCTCTAAGACCTGAGGGAGGGCCAGAGTCACAAGGAAGCCAACAACTGCAAGGCTATTCTCTCTCTTATTTAAATCAGGTGTGCCCTTCAACATAGTTATGTGATTGTTATGGGTTAAATTGTGTTCTGTTGAAATACATGTGTTGCATTCGTAACCCCCAGTGCCTCAGAACATGACCTTATTTGCAGTCATCTCAGACGTATGTACGTAATGAGGTCCTTAGGGTGGGCCCTTCAATCTAATATGCCTGGTGTCCTGATGCTAATGGGATAAATGTGGACAGACCTGCAACGAGGGAGGATACCACGTGAAGTTGAAGAGCATGAAACTGATGTGCCTACAAGCCAAGGAAAGCCAAGGATCGTCCAAACCACCGGCAGCTAGGAAAGAGGCCTGGTGCAGACTCTCCCTCGAGGCCCTCCTCAGGAACTTGCAGAAACATTGGCCTTGCTCCTTCCAGCCTCCAAAACTCCAGACAATCGATGTCTGTTGCTTAAGCCCCTCGCTTTGTGGTCTTTTGTTTTCCTGATGGCCCCCGGGAAACTTAATCCACTGGTGAAGTTTTGTTTGTACATTTTCTCGCCTGAAAAAATAGAGTGTCACCTACTACTGTTTTGTAGTTGTTGTTGTTTTTTACCTTCAGGTAAAGTAGGGCAAGCAATGGTTTGAGAGATTACTTCTAAACAACTGAAAACAATCACACAAACTGGGAACACCAGAAATGTTCTTAGTACTTGCATTAAGTAATATTTTTCAGAAATCCTGAGTGACAACCACTCACTTGTTTACAGTAGGATTTTCCAGCCTCTAACACTCATCATTTATGAAGCAAATATTAGTTGAAGGCCTCAGAAGATTGCCAATAAAACTGCTAAAACATTCTTTTGATCTCACGGCAGCACTGAGGACAGATACTTCATTCCTTCTGGAAAATGCTTTGTTCTTTTGACTCCACTTAAGGAGGCAATGGGAAAGCATATAATACATCAGGCTTTCCTTCTTTGTAGAACAAAGTTAATCCAGGTCCTTATCCTATGAAACTGCACAGGGATATAATCTTTTAGAAGACATAAATAATTCTCTCTAATACATTGGAAATACTTTGATCTTTCTATATACCTCTCCAGAGCAAAACGGTACTGCAAATTTTATTTTACATGTTTAGAAGTTTGTTAAATAAAGGTAGAGTAGTAATATTAGAGTTTTTAAATTATGTGTTTTTGTTTTAAAAAGCGATCAAAAGGATAAAGATAATTCTATTAGATCCTGAAAATTTTTACAATTACATGTCGGTCTGCCTCTCTCATTCCAATGCAACACCATGGATTTTTCATGTATTTACTTTTCTTTTGTTTTATTTACTGTGTTATTGGGCTTTACAAGATTCTTTAAAAGCTCACCTTTTCTCGAAATTTTAATTATTCATTTTCTTTTAGCATTCCTGCTGTAGCACATGTAATGGTTCTAACCTCCACCCCCACCCCCATGTCTATGGTGGATTGGGCTGATCAGGGATTGGTGGAAAATAAAAGAATAGTGAGGAGGAAGGTACAATCTTAGAAGGTCATACATTCATTCTGTAGTGAAGATCGAAGATTCTTTTGATAGGGGCTAGGGGCTGCTGAAGAATTTGAAAGAAAAGAATGATAGAATCAGATTTGCTACTTGGAAAAAGCACTCTGGAAGCAGTGTGGGGAATGGGTGGGTGGTCTTCCATGAGGGTATGAGCCTGGGATCAGAGAGACTTAGTAGAGAGGCCATTGAAGTCAAGCCATGGTGGTGCAGTGGGTAGGACAGGAGGAGGAGGCAGACAGATCCAATAAGATTGTGTCAACTGTCTACAAGTAGCGTTGCTTGTGGTCATTTCAGTGTGGGAAGTGGACGACTTGACTCATTCCTTTGTGGGAAAATAAAATTTAGTGATTGATGCTATTTGCTAAGTGAAAAGGGAAAATACAGAATCATCATTTGTTTCCATCCCAACTCCGTTAGTGTCATTCTGAGGGGCTCAGATGTCTCCATCCCAAACATGCGTGTCTCCTGAGGCATTCGGGAAATTCTAGGTCCAGATCCTTGGTTGAGGTGAACTTTTGCCCGTTCACAGAATTCCTTGGGTTGGTGCAAATGACCAGTAAATTACTTTGGTCTATTTCCTCGCTGTATTTGTGCCCCAAACAAGTGGGGTGGCATCTCTTTTCTGATTCTCTCAGGGCAGGGACAGAGAGCAAGAGAGGAACTCAGTCTACATTCTCTGTAGTATCAAGGCTGGGGTGGGGGGGGGTTGTCTTCAAGCATGTGTTTAGGGGTCCTGTGTTGTGAACACTTGTCCCTTTTATAGAACTTGAGGAATGTGGTCTGTTACCTCTCAGAACTGGCTATACTACTGTGGTGTCGTGGGGAGTCCTGCCATTTTCCATGGGGTGGGGTGCTCAACATTGGCGAACGGCCCCCACGAGAACCAGCCAGGATGGCTTGCAGTTCGCGAGGCGATACCTTCCTGGAGTCCATGGGGCAGGTAAAGCCTTTCTCCCAGGTGTGATGGAATCTATTTCACACGGAAGGCCAATAGGTGGCAGAGCAATCTTTCCTACATGCCAGAGTGAAAATGTATATCGAAACCACCATTCTCAGAACTCCTTTGCTAAACTTTAATGATAAAACACGTGAATCACTCATAACTAGACAATTTCAGAATTTCCACACACTTTTTACATTTATATATGTTAATGCTAAATGTTGTGCAAAATGATTTCATTCATTAAGACCTTAAGCCCTAGAACAATTAGCCAAAAATACTTATAGACATAGTTTGTTTGCTTGAATATTACCATATTACCTTGTGGTGGCTATAAATTTTTTTTCTCATTTTATGGGATATTTCCTTTTTTTTTTTTTTTTTTTGGTTTACGGAAACAAAGGTGAAAACAATGATCATTGTAGGCCATTTAAGACAATTATCCTTTGTCGATTAGAAAGCAGGATATCTCTAGTGAGGGCTTGTCTATGTGATTTCAAAAATTCAAGCACCTAATAACAAATTTATAGACATACTATCATCTTGTAATCTGAGAAATGGAAAGATTTGCCTTTCTGAAAAATCAACTTTCACTCTTGAAATGGAAATTAGATACTGACTTAGAAATCCTCCCCATTATTATTCTAACTATATGAGTTTTGCTAATTTTGTTTGTTAGTTTGTTTTGCCTCCCTGTGTTAAAAAGTCAGTATTTAGAGCTAATTCAGAAACACCCAAATGGGAAGATTTTAGAAATAGTCACAGACGTCTCTGTGGCTGTTAAATATTGGGAATTATCCTGCCTTTGTTATAAAAAGGTCTCCGGGGTTTTGTCTGCCTTGGACGCACACCTGTGGGCTTCTGTCAGAATCTCGTCTTTGCTTTTATTCCCTTCTTGTCAGTTCTGAGCAGGGGCTCCAGTGAACTCAGTGAGGCACTGTTTCTGCCATGTCATTTAAGGGGGCACAGAAAATGTCAACCATCGAGATTCATAATATTCAATGCAATATTTTTAAAAATCAAAACTTAAGCAGTTAACCGTGTATGAGCAAAATATCAAAAGTCGAAATAATGCCAGGCTCAGTAACAGTGCTATCCTGAGCCCTGTTCTAGGCTGAGGTGCAAGAAAACCTCAGGGATACCGAATCCTGTCTTTATTGAAATGGTTAGTTATTTTGTTCATCGTGATTTTTGGCATTGATTTTGACTTTTTTAGACTATTGCAGCCAAACCTTACATATCTTGATTCCTGCATTTGGGGTCGGGGGAGCGTCCCCTTGTATTTTGTGTCCCAGGCTAGTATCTCACTCTGCTCAGCCCAATCCTGAGGTTGCCAGTCATCGTGGTGTTTATAAAACGTCTAGCAGCCCTTCTCAGGAACAGGATTGGGGCCATAATCTGAAAGGAATGCAACACGGAAATGTAAAGTATGAGAGTAAGGCTGTCCAACGAATTGCTGATGTTTCCCAAGATCACTTCAATTTTTAGAAAATCTATACTACATGCTTAAATAATTTCCTTTGTTTCTTCTTCTTCTTCCTGGTCTGTGTGTTGGGTCATCCGGCTGTGTTTTTAGGATGCTCAGCTCTTACTGAAAGGGTCTCCTTTTCAGAGGTCTTCAGAGCTCAAACCAGTCCATTGCTTCAGTCGGTCTTTTTATTGGAAAAATTGCTGTGAACTGGAACTTTTCATTTCAGCTCATCTGAGTATCTAAGTAACAGTCAAATGAATCCAAATCACCATATGGATTCTTCTGAATGACTGTTCAATGGTGCAGGGGACAGGTTTGGTAGTACATCTTTTGGCCCAAGGAGCACCCTTTTCTCCAGGAAGTTTTGTTCTATTTATCACTCCTGATACTCACAAAAGCAAAATATTTTTATTCTAATAAAGCCAACCAATGGGGTTATTCTCTGTTCTATCACCCCCTAGAAAATAGTCATGTAACCTGTGCAAGCTAGCTAGCTAGCTATGAAGCATCTCAACATTTTGCTATGAAATTTGCTTTGAAGCTTGCCCAGGAAACATTTTGCTGTGAATGCAAGTAAGTGTCTTTTAAAGAGCGAAGTGAACTTACTCATTCTCTTCTACTCCCTCATCCTCTCTACCTGCCCGTCAAACCCATCAACTCCAGGAGAGCTAAAACTCGGGGAGTGGGGCAGGCATGAACCACAAGTCCAGGCCATCTACTCACGTGCTGGTCACAGTTCATGGAGCTCACACACCACAGGAGGATGACTAACACCCTTATAAGGAAAGGCACCTTCACCTTCACAGTCGTGCTTTTGCTTATAAACAGCTGGGAAGGAAAAGCTTGGCGTGAGTATAGATCAGACAAGTACAAGTCTGAGGTCTAGTGAACTCAGATAGACATGAGAGAATAAAGAGGCAAACAAACATGAGTTAGAAAAAGCACAGTCCTCTGGGAACATTCTGTGAACCCGTGATTTAAGACCTGCTCAGGTCAGTGGCATCTCCACGAATTTGCTTATGTGACCACAGAGCCATCAGTGGTATTTAGGATAGGTATTTTCAAAACCAATCAGATTTTAGAAAGATTTAAGTGAAAGCACGTCATAGAAAAAAGAGATTAGAATCAGATGTTCTTTCTTAAAAATTTTAATTTTACATTGAAATACTCTGAAGAAAAGGAGACTTTGTGTTTAGAATCAGGATTTAGGTATTCAAATGTTATTTTTTTTTTTCTATAACAATTCTTTCTCTGAAATTCCAGACAGAAAATGTCATTCTTACTATGTCAATTCCCAATTAGTTTGCTATTTTTGAAAGAAATAACAGAATGTTTTTACTATTATGATTATTTTATAGCTTGCATTTTTTAAAATTATATTTTCCCCATCATTAAGCAATTCTGGAGAATGAGAACAAAACAAAATTGAATACTGAATAATTTAGTTGAGTTGTTTTTCTTCTTCCAAACATGTTTAAACTCATGTTGGAAAAAAAAAAATTGGATGACTTACTTTTTAGGGATGTAAATGTATATCCTGTCTTTTCCTGAATACACAAGAAAACTGGGTTAAGCCATATTTTCTTTAAAATTATTCTTGGCAACTCTTTGGGAAAATTTGTTAGCTTGTCAAGATAAATTTTACAAGCAGTATCCCAGGTTATGGAAACCATTGCAAAATATCTGAGAGATAAAGGACCTTTGCAGAACTAGGGTTACAAATGTGTTTATGTATTTTATATATATTTTGGTACTGGGAGTACTCAAAATATTTGGATGTTGGGTAAGCTAGAGACAGCTTTCATTATTTTGTTTTATTTTTTAAGTAAGAGATACTGTAGTGAAGGAGGATTTACAGTTTTAAGGGGGCACCTGGTGAAAACGGACGCTCACTTTACTGAGAAACAAATTCTCTTCTCTTTCCAGAATATCTTCTGTAGACCACTGTCTAGTGTGTTCCTTGTGTTTCCAAAAACAGTGAGGAAAGACCTCACATTTACCAAATGAGTTGGGCACTATGATTTTGAATTTATCTATCACATTGACCATAAGGCCTTCCGTCTTTTGCTCTATCTGAATATGCATGTGAATGTATATGTCTTTTTTTTTTTTTCCTCAAGTTTCTATAGGTTTTCAAGTGCTCACCTCTGGTTACTCCATCTGACACACCGACACCTGTCTTCCCTCTACCCTTGACATTAGTTGAGGTTTCCAGATTTCTGAAAAGAAAAGCCCATAAGGGAAATATGGCTCACCCACCATGCTGTTCTTTTTCATAGGATTATAACTGATAGAGGCTTGGGGTATCCGAAATTGAAAACATAAACGTTGGGGCCAGACAAGGCTGCATTCAAACCCCATAGCCCATTCACTGGCTGTGTGACTATTGACAAGTTATCACCCACTCTGAGCTCTTTGCTTTTCTGTCTCATAAAGCTCCTGTGAGAACCTGAATGAGATCATGTATGCGAGTGCTGAGCATGGTGTCAATACACTGGGGTGTCCCATAAAGGATATTCGGTTGTGTTAGTGCCATCACTGTTAATATTATTGATAAATTGCATGGTCCCTTGTAGGAGGAGCAAGACGAGGCAAGGGACTGGAGAAGCAAGCAAGCAAGAGGCCAAGTGGTTAGGAAGGTTATGGTCATAAAAGATTAGGAAGCACAGCAAGAACTGGTTGAGCTGGTCAGGAATCTACCTGGACTGTAGCCCAAAGGAATAAAATGGACCTTCCGAGAGCAAATTCAGTTCTTATTCTGATGGCCTGATGAGATGACCCAGTTGGCAGGTGGGGGGGGAGGTTGATAAAATGATGCCATGTTTTATCATGCTCTGCAAAGCCTAGGGGAGCCATGTTGTAATGTTGAAAAAGGTACTGTTGGGAGGACCCAAACATCTCAGGCCTCCCCTGCCCCAAGTTAGCTCTGTTCCCAGAACCCCCCACCTCCTCGCTGGCTTCCCTGGGGCTTCTGGAAGCTGGGTCAGGCCCAGGTGACTGGCCCCCCACAAAATCTTTCTCCCCTTTTCTTGACCTTCCCCCTCCTGTGCTTGCTTTGGAGGGTGTCCTCGGCCTCCTTTCTCAGTCCTGTCCTTCACTGACCATGCTGTTCTGTTTGTCCTATTTGAGTCTGCTCCAAGAGCCACTGGGCTTGCGTAAAATCCTGGAAGTTTCTCCGGCTGGTCCCATGAGGGCTACTCCTCTGACCTGACCCACTCTCCTTTCTTCAGGGTATGTAGCTCTCTTCTCTTCCTATTTTTTAAATCCCCAGATGATTCATAGCACTTTGGCTACTTTTCACCCTTCTAACTTGAATTGACATTGCTTTAGTGCCCCCACTTCATGAGTCAGTGAGACTTGATACTTATTTGATGGAGGTTGTTTTTGAAATTTTAAAATATTTTGAAATAAAAAGATTACTTTTTAATTGAAGGACATTTTGTATTCTTTTTAATTAATTAGAACTAATTTTGAATAGGGTTGAGGTTAAGGATCTGAAAAGATCTTTGGCTGTAATTAAAGAAGTAGAGTGATCTAATATTCTTTTTATTTATTTATTTATTTATTTAGGTGATTTTTTTTTCCATTTTTAAAAATTATAAAATACACATGACATACTATTTGCCATTTTAGCCATTTGTAAGTGGCTCAGTGGCATAAAATACATTCACAATGCTATCACCACTAATTATGTCCCCAATTATTCATCAGATCCAACACAAATTCTGCTCTCCCTTCTCCCACATCCCTCCTCCAGTCCCTGCCAACCTCTATTTATTCATTGTTTTTAGCCATTAACAACCCAGCTGAGCTAGCTAACCCTATGCATTCATTTCTTTTTTTTTTTCCTAAGATTTTATTTATTTAGTTATTTGAGAGAGAGAGAGAGAGTGAGCTGGGGGAAAAGCAGAGGGAGAGGGATAAGCAGACTCTGTGTTGAGCACAGAGCTTGATATAAGGCTCAATCTCATGATCTTGAAATTGTGACCTGAACAGAAATCAAAGTCACACACTTAACCTACTGAGCCACCCAGGCACCCCTGCATTTGTTTTTTTTAATCCTTTATTTAAATTCAACTTAGTTAACATATATTGTGTTACTAGTTACTGGTATAGAGCTCAGTGATTCATCAGTTACATACAATGCCCAGTGCTCATTCCATCAAGAGCCCTTCTTAATGTGCTGCATTCATTTTTATTGCCATGTAACAGATGATCACAAAGAGAGAGACTTAAACACCACAACTTTATTATTTCACAGTTTTTTGCAGATAAGAGATCTAGGTGTGGTGTGCTCGCCTCTGTGCTGGGGATGTCTCAGGCTGCAGTGAAGATGCTGGGTGTTCTCATGTGTGGCTCAGGGACATTTTCCAAGCTCCCTACTAATGGGACTCATTTCCTTGTCGTGCATGACTGAGGCCTTCATTTCCTTAATACACTTTGGTCTCCTTGGCTGCGAGGAGGTGCTGGCTCTTTCCTGCCATCAGGGCCTTGCAGTGATTTGCAGCATGGAAGCTTCTGCTTCCTCCAGGCCAACAGGAATCTATCCCTGACTTCTTCCTCAGGGATCAGCTGGAGAAAATTTCTCTTTTAAAGACCTCACCTGATGAGATCAGGCTCACCTTAGGTGACCCCCCCTCCCTTTTTCCATATAAGAGGACACAATCCCAGGACTGATATCTCATTATATTCACAGGTTATACAGGGCATGTACACACCAAAGGAGGATATCTTGGGGACCAAGATAGAATTCTGCCACCACATCTGAGAAGAGGCAGGAGTCTGAACGCTCTGTAATAGTTCTTTCTGTGCTGAATTTCTACCAAACTATTTCTAATGTTCTGCTTTTTAAGGCTCTGCAGGTTGGATACCGGGGCCTGGAATGGAAGTACTCAGCTCTAATTCATGTGAATTGATCAGGATCAGATCCTGCCTTTTTGGAGCTGCCATTGTTATAAGGGATACAGAAAGTAAGCATCATACTTATATAAAATCTAGAATATGCCAGAGTATGGTGAATGTCAGGAATAAGGACTGTTCTGGGTAAGGCTGTATAGGTATGTTAGGTGACAAGGTGGAAGGAGGCGTGTAATTTCCAAGGGTGATCTTTAGTAATACAAAACGACCTAGGAATACCAGCCACGTGATATTCTGAAGTTATCTCATGAAAATAATCATTAGCAGAGAGAGGTCTTTATCAAGCATGCAGCTACACGGAATGATGGGCAGCGGGCTGTTGAAAGGGATTACGGGTCCATGGCCCCGCCCACAAGAAGCCAAGGATTTCAGTCTCCTGCACCACTGCAGGCAACAGCAGAATAATAATGAAATGTTCTGATCCTAGACATGGTGACAGCTAGCTCTCTGCAAACTTTCAAAAGGATGTGGAGTAATTTTGAGCAACCTTTCACTCTCACTGGGGCCTCATCAGCTTTAGCGATGTCCCTGGGATGGACACAAGGAACAGGAGAGCCAGAGTGAGTTCAAGAGGGGCCTCCTCCAAAGTTTCAGGTACTAGTTCACGGAGCTGTAGTTCTAGCAAGTAGGTTGACTTATTAAGGTCACCTAGCCCAGTCCTCCGGACTCCTCATGCAGTGCTCTTCCCACTATACCTTCAGCCATGTCCTCAAGGCCTCCTTCTAATCCCACACACTCCCACCAGTGCCCTGTGGGTGTTCTTTCTAACCTGGAGGTGCCCAAGGGAAGGGACTGTACCTTAGTTGATACTGGATTAATTTTCTAGGGTGACCATAGTGAAGTACCACAAACTGAGTAGCTTTAAGCCTCAGAAATGTATTCCCTGGAAGTGAAAACCCAAGATCAAGGTGTGGGCAGGGCTGCTTCTTTCTAGGCTGCAAGGGAGAATCTGTTCCATGATTCATGCAGAGTTTCTGGTGGTTTGCTGCCAATTTTTGGCATTCCTTGCCCCAAATCTGCCTTCATCTTTACTTAATATTCTTCCTATATGCACATCTGTGTCCAAGTTTCCCCTTTCTATAAGGACACCGGTCATATTGGATTGGGGTCCACCCTAAGACCTTGCCTTAACTAATTACACATGCAAAGGCTGGATTTCCAAATAAAATCACCTTATGACATCCTGAGGGTATTAATAAATGAATTTTGGCAGAACACAACTGAACCCAGCAAGGATGTTAGAACCCTAGCACAGAGCCTAGAAGTGGTACTTAATACAAATATGACAGGTAAGCCAAAGAGTGTACATTGTCTCCCCCAGATTCTACCAGATTGCCATGATCTTCCCCCTGATGATCAACTTTTTTTTTTTTAATCTCTTAGCACCTCTCAGGCCACTGTCTCTCTATCAGCCATGGGATCTAGTCTAGGGATCTGTACCAATGAGAGAAGACTAGATCCCCAGAGATAGTTCCCAAAGCAAGGCTTGATTGGTAGACATTCCTGACCATAGGAGAGAAGGCCTGCACTCATGTGGCTATATTAAATGTGGTCTCTGAGATGACATAAAGTAAGGCCAGGACTTACTTATGATTCTGTCTTCTCCACAAATTCCAAACTTTGGCAGTCTACCAGTGGAGCATTTTGGACAGATTTCTCCATACACATTGTTTAAGTGAAATTTCACCATAAATATTTCATAGCTACAGAAGTGCAGAGAAATCCTAGGATGCCCATTTCAAGGCCCAGCCTAATTTTAGTACCCCCATGAAGTCTTGAAGAATTTTTTCAACCAAGTAGAGTCTTCCTTCTCTGAATCCCTATAGTGCCTACTGTCTCCAGCACACACAAGTGATTTGTCCTGGAATTGATTATATCATAACTTTTGGCCAAGAGATTGAAAACAGAAACAGATGATTGAGGTAGCCTAGAGATGGCCTTATGTTGCTAGCAGAGCAGGTTTGCAAGTTCAGGTATGCTGGGAAATTCCTCCTCTGTTTTAAATAATCCATTCTACCCTGGTACCAGAAATTCCTTTTAGTGAAGGAAGAGAATGTACATCACAATGATCAAAATAAGATATTTACTTCAGTTTATACTAAGATGTGAGTGACTGATATAACATCCTCATCCAAAGTTTGTTGCTTTGTTTTGTTTTTAGGCTATGTTTTGATAAAAAGGAAAGAGAGCAAGGCAATACTGAAGTTACTTGTAGAGAGGAGAGAAGAGACAGTAGGGAAAGTGAACCAAAGCACAGAAGAAGGAGGGAGGAGCTACTGGAGATTAATTTGACTTACTCTATAATTTTGCCTGTAGCTATGTCTGGAAGAGAAAAGAGGATACGAAACCTTCTTATTCCCTTGGTTCCCAAGAGAATCATTCTATTCCCTCACCTACCAGGCTGCTATGTTTTTTTTTTTTTTTCCTTTTCAGTATGAAGATTTTCTTTACAAAGGAATGCGAATGCCTAAATATTAAGGAATGTGCTGGAAGATGAAGGTTTTATCCTTCAACTTGATCTTATACTCTATTTGAGAACATATTACACCTACCCACCTAATAAGAGAAAGTCCTAATCTAAGCATTAATAAGTTTGTGAAATAACCATACAAAATGTAAATCTGTTTATCAGCACCTCTCTGGGAAGCTGTGAGTTTAGTAAGTTTTACGGTACTTAGGATTGCATAAAGATCCTCAGGAAAACTCTCTGATAGATGGAGGTCCCCTGTCTTCTGTAATTTAAAACATGTCCCATCAGGCCAGTTAATGTGCTAGTGCGAGCTGAAACTCCAATGAACACCATCGAGAGGGGAGTTCATTACATCCAACCAACTGATAGTGCAGTTAGGCTCTGATGAGAGATGTGCCTCAAATTATGTCTAAGTATTCATTCTAAAGCATGCTAGAAAGTTTGAGGGGAAAGCTCAGCCACAGACAAGCCAAAGACCTGTCTTACATATATAAGGCAGAATTTAAGCCCAGGTATTGGAACATGCACACATTCATAGTATTAAAAAAAAAAAAAAGGAAAAAAGAAAGAAAAAAAGGTCAGCCAGGAAGAAATGCCAGACACTCTGCTGGCTTGGCTCTACCCTGACGTATGTTCATTCATGGGCACAGAGCCGAGACGGGGCTGTTCTCAGCCCAGGCCAGACTTAATGCTTCGTTACCTTGCCCACCTCAACACAGGATGTAATGTTGAGCATTGAGCAGTAATAGCTGGCAAAAGAAATAGACATAAATTACTGCATGCTTAAATACTTGGATGTTTTTCCAGTGTATGTTCACAGTCTGTATTCTGAAATAATTTGGTAGGATACTTAACAAACCATAGATCTTTGATCTTAAGTGAATTGAATCTAGTAAATATTTTCTTATTGTGATGGTCAGTTTCTGTACAGCATGCAAAGTACAAGGGAAACAAAGCTGCAATTTTCCTCTTTGAGCTCATGTCTTTTCCAGTAACTGGGAGTTTGGGAATGAAAAGAAGAGCAAAAGACCACTTTTCTTTGCATTTGTTAAGTCTATATGTTATGTGTAGTGTTCCCTGTAGTAGATGATACGATCATTTTACATTTGCTGGTGTACTTTGAATCTTATGGTTATAAAATCATGTCTGTTGGAAAATGCTATTAAGATTCCTTCTTTTTAAAATTTAAAAATTTATTTTCTTTTTAGAAAGAAAGAGTGTGTGGGGAGGAGCAAAGTGAGAGGGAAAGAGAGAATCCCAAGCAGGCTTCATGCCCAGCACAGAGTCCAATTTGGGGTTGGATTTCATGACCCTGAGATCAGGACCTGAGCCAAAATCTAGAGTTGGATGCTGGACTTACCAAGCCAGGAGCCCTAAGATTTTTTCTTTTTTAAAATCACTTTTTGGGCTCTGATCAACACATTTAATGTCTACAATTTGATGCGTTTGGTGGTAGTTACACACTTGTGAGATCATCACACTCTCTGCCATAAACATATCTATCACTTCCAAAGGTTTGTATCATCCTCATTATTATTATTATTACTATTTTCCTAATAATAACACTTACCATATGCTATATGGGTACCACATACCCACTTAGCAAATCTTTAGACATACAACAGTATTACGTATAGACTCAATGCTGTGGATAGCTCTTGAGGACTTACTCCTCTTACATACCTGAAAGTTGGCACCGTTTGACTAATATAATTGGATAGCTTAAAATTTCAAAAGTGAACCTATCCATATTACAAGGGTACTCCTGCTAGAAAGGAAGGAGGGAAGAAATCTGAATATGGTATGGAATGAATAAAAGGTTTTGAGCGCATAATTTAAAGTTCCAAAGGTAATAAGCATTGACTGACTGATCAAAGCAAAACTTGGCTGCATCTAGCATGACATTTTGCCTTTTTCTGTCCATTCACAATATATTTTCAGAAAGTGTTGACGAATTTTGAAAAAAATCACACACTACTGAATAAGTGAATCTATACTTTAACTTTAGTCAACCTTCTTTTCGCCAAATAAAATGTGCCAAATGAGTTGTTTCAATGGATTTCAGTGCAGTTTTATTTGAAGTTACAGAATGATGTGAACATACTGGATGGAACTTTGTGTTTTGCAGACTCCACCACACCAAATAAATTGTCTCTATGCGAATTTGTCCATTTGATTGTTAAATCAGTGCTTTCAAAGGTGGTGGGTGATTTTAGGATAATTCATAAACTGATGAAATGCATGTGTGTGAGTGTGTGTGTGTGTGTGTGTATACACTGTTAGTTATTCTGATAGTTGGCAAAAAAAATAGCAATTTAAAAGATTTAAAAAATGTTTTGAGTTGCAATATATAAATTTTTAATTATTTTTATTAACATATAATGCATTATTTGCCCCAGGGCCTGTGACTCATCAGGCTTACACACTTCACAACTCTCACCATATCACATACCCTCCCCAATGTTCATAACCCAGCCACCCTCTCCATACCTCCCCTCCCCCCAGAAACCCTCAGTTTGTTTTGTGAGATTAAGAGTCTCTTATGGTTTGTCTCTCTCCCGATCCCATCTTGTTTCATTTTTTACTTCCCTACCCCACAAGCCCCCTACTCTGCCTCTCAAATCCCTCATATCAGGGAGATCATATTATCTTCCTCTGATTGACTTATTTCACTCAGCATAATATCCTCTAGTTCCATCCATGTTGTTGCAAATGACAAGATTTCATTTCTTTTGATGGCTGCGTAGTATTTCAATGTGTGTGTGTGTGTGTGTGTGTGCGCGCGCGCACACACACGCACCACATCTTTATCCATTCATCTGTTGATGGACATCTAGGTTTTTTCCATAGTTTGGCTATTGTAGACATTGCTGCTATAAACATTCAGGTGCATGTGCCCCTTCGGATCACTACATTTGTATCTTTAGGGTAAATATCCAGTAGCACAATTGCTGGGTTATAGGGTAGCTCTATTTTCAACTTTCTGAGGAACCTCCATACTGTTTTCCAGATTGGCTGCACCAGTTTGCATTCCCACCAATAGTGTAGGAGGGTTCCCCTTTCTCCACATCCCCACCAGTATCTGTCATTTTCTGACTTGGTAATTTTAGCCATTCTGACTTTGTTACTATATTTTTTATTGTTATGCTGAATGAAGTCATGCTTATATAGTTAAAAAATTGACAAAATTCTGGATGTTAGAATTTAAGCAATCTGAAAGGACATCTTGGCCAATCCCTTCAAAAAAAAATAAAATAAAATAATGGATCCAAAACTTCAGGTTGTCTGTTGATTGGCTAGAGTCATATCACTGGTGATATTCTGCCAGAATTCCATGTCCAGTGCTCAGGCATCATCTTTTCTGAATCTAGTTAGCATAAGCTCAGATTACTAAAATATATCATAGTATTCCAGAAATCTGTGATCTTTCTGGGAAGCAATGTCCTCCAGTATCTGTTGCAAGATTCTCTTAGTGGTTCATACTCCTGATCTATGGTGGGGAGGGGGAGGAACATTTTTCCTGGACTTCACATCATAAAGTGGCTCAACCTTGGAACTTTAGCAATATCTTTAATTGATGAGATACTATACTTGTATAGTATCTTACATATTAAGAACATTAATTTGTTTAACATAAAATTTAAAAATATACCACAATATGGAAACCATGTTTTAATGTTTCATTTACTGGAATACTTGAGAATAGAAATGGCTGAGGTCTGTCAATCCTGAGAGTTCCTGTTAATATTTATGACTAGAGAACTCACATTTTCTTTCTTTCCTTTAGAATTATTGGAAGAAATACTTGTTTTTTCCTAGCCGGAAAGTGTGATCAAATCCTACCTCTATCTCCTCCTGTTCAAATTCCACAAATTCTTCAAGAAATTTTTTCTTGATTTCCTGAGACAGGAGTCATTGTGACTTTTCAACCATTCAGGACACTAAAACTTTATGTTTTAGTTTTCTGTGTTTGTATCTTATCTCTACCCTCTTTCCCGCCCCATAAATGGTAAGACTGCTGATGGTAAAGCCAGGGTCTCACTCATTTTTACTTTTTTGCCCAGAGGAGAAACTTGGTGGTGATGAAGTATCTAGTCTAATCTCACATGTTGTGGACTGAATGTTTGTGTCCTCCCTAAATTCGTATCTTGAAATCCTAATCTGCAATGTGATGGTTTCAGGAGGATGAGGTCTCTGGGAGGTAGTTAGGTCATGGGGGTGGAGCCATCATGAACAGGGGTAATGTCTTTACAGGAAGAGACATCAGAGAGTTCATCCACCTTGCTATCTGCAAACCAGATAGCAGGCTTTCACCGGACAGCTGAATCTGCTAGTCCCTTGATCTTGGACTTCCCAGCTTCCAGAACCATGAGAAATATGTCCTTGTTGTCTAAGCCACCTACTATATGATAATTTGTTATAGAAGCCTGAACTGAGACACCATGACACACATATGGAGAAGAGTAGGGAGACACTAGGGGTTGGAGATTGGAGCTTGATTCTGGCTGGCTCTGAGGTTTTGGTTTTATTCCAAAGATAATGAGGCCATCAAGAAAAGTTGGCTAAGAAGGACTGTCCTGAGTAGATCACGCCCCTGGAAATTTAATAGGACCAATTCACATGTGGAAGATTGGAGGGAGACCTTTGTAACATTTCAGAGAGCTAGGAATATTGGTTTGATCTTGTTGGTAGTGAAAAGAAGGGTAAAAACTGGAGTTATAATGAGAGTGGTATTGATTTAGAATTGGCTTGCAACTGATTTCACCACAGAACTACATTAAAAATGACCTTGTGGACCAGACTGCCCAGCCATGCCTTGCCCTTGAATCTCCCTGGAATATAGGTGGCAGCTGGTGAACCAAGATCTGATGCCCTAATAGCAATCTCACTATCTTCCAATGCATCTGTCATCACCTTGGGACAATATGAATCTTTTTTTCTTAGAGTAAGCCAGAAATCTTCTGCATCATTTCCAACAATGGGTCCTGGTTCTGCTCTCTGGGATAGTACTAAATCAATCCATATGATTTTTCTTCAATTATTTGAAGATAGCTGTACTCTTCCTTTATTGTAAACCTTCACTAGTTTCTAGCCCAGCCCTTTGTCATGTCATGTTTCTTCACCATCATGGTTGTTTTCCCTTGGATGACTTCCAGTTTGTCTGGGTTCCACATGAAGTACAGCATCAGGACTTACTTTAGCAGATATTATTGAATCAGGTCCAAAACTGTAAACTCAAAAGAAATTAGGAAAAAAGAACAAGTCACACAGCCATCCGTGGAGAGAGACTGAAAGGCGCTGAGCCCAAGGATGCTGTGGTAGGCAGCTTCTAAAACAACTTCCACTGAACCTTACTCCATGAAATTCATATCCTTGTGGAATCACCTCCCTGTAAGTGTGCACTGGACCTGGTGATTTGCTTTTAATAAATAGAATGTGGCTAAAGTAATGGGATGTCACTTCTGAGATTAGATTTTAACAGAGTGACTTGTCTTGCTTGTTCTCTATCTGGTTTTTCTCACTTGTTCACTCTGAAGAAACAACCCACTGCCTGGTGAGCTGCCCCATTGGAGAGGCCAGTGTGGCAAAGGGCTGCAGGTAGCCTTTCTCCAGCAGCCTGAAAGAAGCTGAAGCCTTCAGTCCAAGAGTGCAGGAGAAACCGAATCTTGCCAACAGTCATGTGAGTGAACTTGGAAGTTCATCTTTCACTGCTTAATTCTTGGCTCAGAGGATGTGTGATAAAAACAATTTTAAGCAATGAGGTTTTGGGGAAATTTGTTATGCATCAATAGATAATTTAAACAGACACCTTTTATTTGCCCCAATCCAGAATAATGGAGATGGAAATGTTGGGGTGGCTTAGTTGGTTAAGCATCTGCTTTTGATTCAGATCATGATCTCAGGATCCTAGGATTGAGACTATTGTGGAGCCTCACATCAGGCTTCCTGTTCAGTGAGGAATCTGCTTCTCCCTCTCCATCTGCCCCTCGCCATGACTCTTGTGTAGGCTCTCTCTCTCTCAAATAAATAAATAAAATACTGGAAAAATGATAGTTATAGAGATGAGAGTAAATTTCACAGCTCATATGGGGGTTTTGGAGCAGAATGGAAGACTGGGCCACAGCACTGTGAATGGTAGAGGATTTTGGCTAGCCACAGAAACGCCACAATGCCAACAAGTAACAAAGAAAGAAGGAGAAAAGTATAGTCTTGGTTGTTCGCAAGATCCCATGAAACTCCCCCACAAACCTCCATGTTATGAGTGACTCATACTTAGTCCATGATAGGGATCATTTTTAAGGAGTGTATTAATTTGCTAGGACTTCTGTTCAAAGTACCATGCACTGAGCAGCTTACACAACAGAAATTTATTGTCTCCTAATTCTGGAGGCTGGAAATTCCTATTCTGGTATGATCTCATCCTAACTAATTACATCTGCAATGTCCCTATTTCCAAATAAGGTCACATTTTGAGTTACTGAGGATTAGGACTTCAACATATGAATTTTGGGGAGACATGATTCAACCCATTACAAGGAGGGGGAGAAGTAAATGACACCTGGGAACAATGAATGGGGGGTCTGAGGTGTCAGTGACCATCCTTAGAAAGGGATTTAAATTGATAAAGGGATTTGAATCGATAAATTGAATTGAAAAGTTGAGTGGAAGCTACGATGTTCTGCAGTCTTGTCTGAATGATGGAGTAATTTCACACTTTGAAAAGGTCTTTAAAAATATTAACAAGGTCCCTAAGTGGTTCTTATGTAACATAGCAAGTTGGGTAATGCTGATGTAAGGAAAATTCTTCATGGAAGACTGATTGGAGAAACAGAGCTAAGGAGTATAAGTGAAGAATTCAACTGTGCTTAAATATGAATCACTCTCATGTGGAAAGGAGGGTCAGATTTGTGCTGAATTCCTTCCAGTGTTTGAAGCAGACCCAAGAGGTGGAAGGCTCCATGACAGTATTATTATAGCTTAATAAAAAAAAAAAAAAATACTTACATTTCAGTAAGAGAATACTTGTTGACTCATCTAAGCTTTCCAAAATAGTTTCACTCTTCATAAATGCATTATTACCAGTCACTGAGTGTCCTACACTAGGGATGACCAGGAAAGGCAAAGTGATACCTTGGTGGGGATGTTCCACATGAACTTAAATGTCCTGATGTTCCTCACCCGTCTGAAATGGCTGTGCTTCCGCCCCTGTTTGATTGCCTACTTTACTAAAGTATGGTAGAAGAAATGAAAAGAGAGAGTCTGACTTAGTCTCTTTGGAAGAACCCGTGTTGCTTCTAGTGCTCTCTACTGTTCGAGTTCTCAAAAACTATATGCAAAACAGCTGATTCTTGAGTCATGTTAGAAACGGTCATTTTGCCAGAACTGATACTGTTCCCCTTTGTAATTCAGACACATATTCTTCATCAGTCTCAGATCCCCCCTGACATTCCCTATGGTTCCTTAGAGACTGATGACTCAGTGGCCATGCCTGCCAAATGTCCCATCTAAGAGTTGGGTTAACAGGTATAACAGACTTGGGAAATGGCCCAATGTAGTGGTTAACTCCTTGACTTTCAAAGCTTGCAATGTACAAACCTTGGCTTGGACATTTTGTAGCTGAGTGCTATGAGCACCCTGAAGAGTGTCAGTTCCTTCAGCTGTAAACCTAACATCCTAATCTGAAGGATGGCTGTAAGGAGTCAATGAGAATGATATGGCACACAGTGGGTACTCCAAGAAGACCAACTGTCCCATCACTAGCTCAGGTATCAGCTTCATCATTGCACAAAGTCTGTAGGCAAACCAACTTCTCAACAAAAGAGATGCCTCGTAGGAACTGAGGTAGTTCCAATTTCTTTCCATTGTCTATGACACACACTGACCTCTTTCTCAGTGCAATATAATACTAAAACTCGCCCCCTCCTTTTTTTCCTTGGGAATTTTTAAAAGACACAGTAGGCTGTGGTACTTCAGAATTTCCAATAATTTCATTACAAGCTGGTGCTACTGGTCATGAGCCCATCTTTCCTTCTGTGGTCCAAGTGTCGGAGTTGCCCCAGCTTGCTGGGGTACCCCCTGGACAGTCCTGCTAATCCCCATAGACATTGTGACTTGATTTTCCTCTTAAAGGATATTCTAGTCTGTCATCAGAACTTCGTTTTTGCAAAATACCCTTCCTTCTCGCAATAATACCTTTTCTTTTGTTATATTTGAAAAACAAAACAAAACAAAACAAAACACCTTGCTATCGTTTTTGGAACACTGTAGGTGTCAAATGAAATTTTTGTTTACCTTAATTTTTTTAGTGGCCATTACATCCTCTAAAATAACATTTTCCTCCAAGATTTCCTTTCTTCTTATTCCAACCAGCTGTTTGGATGCAGAATAACATGCTCTGTATCTTTTTAAGAGATGAAATTAACTTTGGGAGTAAATAAGAAAGAGTCAGAGATGGTGCTCAGTTTCATAGCCTGGGGCCTGGGAATTGGTAATGGTTTTTACAGAAAGAAAGGAGAGTGGAATAAGCTTTATAAAGAAGAAAGGAAAAAAGATGTGTTTCACTTTTAATATGTTAGATTTTATGTGCTGGAGGGATATATTTGTGCATCATGATCTGTTCAGCAGATAGTTTATGGTGCAGGCTGACCTGGCTCTCCACATTTGGGAATGACCCACAGACAAGATGGGGACAAGGGGAGTCCTGTTTATGAGGAAATCACAGGGATGATAGTGTAGGAGGCATAGAGATCCCCTGACAGCAGAGTCCTGGAGACCTCCTCTCTCTGGGTAGGGGAGGAATTGGACCCACTAAAGAAGAGAAGCCATCACAGATAAGAGCAGAATTAGATGAGTGTTTCACCATAGAATAGAAGCAAGGGGAACATTTGAGCAGTTTAAATGATTTTGAAAGAGATGGTACAGAGAGGTTAAAAAAGTTAAAAATTGAAAAAAATTTCTTAGGTTGGGCCACTCAGCATGATAACAGCACTAACATCCTCCAACATCCAGCACTACTGATCACTGGGATGGAACCACAATGGTGTCAAGCACTCATTTCCCTGTATGAGACTTTGGATTTGTTATAACCTGACTTTAAGATCTTCAGGAAGAAGACATTGTATAGATGACTTAAGATTCAATTGCATTAGTCCTTAGAACAATTGAGGTTCCAAGTCTTGGTAGCAGGAGTTCCTTAACATTTAATGTGTACAGAAAACTTCTCTTTAGTGTAGGACTGAAGAACAAATTGTAAAAGTCAAAGACACTTTGGGTGATGAGGAAATAATAGCAGGGAGTAGCAACTACTTTTTCAAGAAATTTGGCAGAGATGAAATGGAGAGAGAGAGGACAAGAGTATGGTTGAGAGAAGTTTAGGGTTTTTGTTTCTGAGGATGAGAAAGGCAGGATATAGGTCGAAGAGGTGGAGTTGGCAGACATTAAACGAGAAGGTAGGGTTTGGTAAACACCTTATCTGGGTAGTTGTGGTAAAATGAGTGTTACTAAGGTGGATGCAATGATAAGCTAAAAATATAAAAAAACAAACAAACGAAACCAAAAGAAAAGCCTAAGTTGTTACTAGAGGGGTCAGGAACAGGTGTCTCAGGGGTCAGGAACGGTGAAGCACAGACACAAGGGCAGGAGAGGAGAGAAGATGCGATTCATTTCAAAAGAGCAGGTAAAAAAAAAAAAAAAAGAGCAGGTAAATAAATAAATAAATAAATAAATAAAATCTAAAAAAAAAAAAAAAAGAAAGAGCAGGTAGAGAAGGTAAATGGAGAGAATGTGGTATAGGCTAATCCAGGTAAAAGAAGGTGAACGAAAGTGTGCCATGCAGACCTCAACTCCTGGTGGCACGGAGCTGCCTAGTAGCTTCTGTTGGATCCAGGTTCTACTGAAAACCGTGTCTTCACCTATGACATTTCTGACTTGCCATTCTATAATGTTACAACTCAGGGGCGAGGGAGTTGGCACTTGTGTCTTCACAATGTGTTTACTGGGCTACTGGGCATTTTGTCAGCTAGAAGGTGCCTGGCTTGGCATTGTGCTTGGTGGTATTTTATGGAATAGCAGAGGTCAAACCATTTCAATTTCAAATATTAACATAACTAGAAGTTCCTTGTGTCTTAATTAGAGGTCATCAACTTCCTTGTAAAGTGCTCCCTGTCAGGACTGCCTGTGGGTAATTTGGGGAGTTCAGTGAAGCTTAAAATGATAGATTTGATAGTCAGGTTTTTTTTGTTTTTTTTTTTTTTTTTTGGTAAGTCAGATTGTTTTGTTCTTCTGCAAATAATGGGTAGCCCAGACTCCAATTAGAGCAGTATTCAAATAATTTTAGATTTGCATATTTGAATTGGCCGTCTTTGGGAAGGAGAGGCCAGGCCATGCAGCTCTCCAATTATTTAGAGCAATTAGAGGAGATAATCAGACACTTCTGAGGTCTCATTAGCAGGCATGTTGCCTGCTCCGACATCTCTGAAGATCACAGCAGCGACTGGAACTGGCCGCCCACACTCCCCTTCTGGAGAGTTCTGCAGACAGTGACTCACTTTGAGTGAAACAAAGGTAGCTATTTTCACAGCCTAATTTTACTTTCCCTCTGAAAGTCATTCATTACTGCCATTTCTCTAAAATATACATTGTAAATACCAATGTCTTTTTCTACTTCAAAGCTCTCTAAATTTTGTTTTAGTTCTAAACCCATCATCATCTCAGTACTTAATACCAGGCCATAGTAATTTCCCAGCAATAAAACTCGGTGCTTAGAAAACTAACTTTTGGGAAATGAGGTATCCGGCATTCTAAATTTTGGTGCATTCAACTCTAATCTTTTTCACTGATGATAAGCACCTTAAGAACAGAGCCAAGTTTTTGTAGGAAAAATCTTCCAATGGACAGGAGCATGGTCTTACCTGTTTTTTATTTTATTTTATATTATCTGTTTATTCTTTTTTTTTTTTTAAACTTTTTTTTTTTAAGATTTTTTTTTATTTATCCATTTGATAGAGAGAGAGATCACAAGTAGGCAGAGAGGCAGGGGGAAGCAGGCTCCCCGCTGAGCAGAGAGCCCGACGCGGGGCTCGATCCCAGGACCCCGAGACCACGACCCGAGCCGAAGGCAGAGGCTTAAACCACTGAGCCACCCAGGCGCCCCTTATCTGTTTATTCTTATACTTAGTATCACTGTTTCCAAATTAGGGATTTCTTCTGTATTGATACCCAAGCATCCCATGCTGGCAGAACCTCCAAGCCACCCTCCAACCACTGAGCAGAATCAGAAGGATGGTTTTCCTTTCCCTGGATCCTGCTGCACCAAGCAGAGTCCTGTCTCTGTCCCCCTGTACCCCAGACTTCAGAACATGCCTGCATTCTAGAATCCAGATTTTTAAATTAGAAAAAAGTAGTCACTCTCTACATTTTCAAGGTTCTGCTTTACTTTTCATTTTAAGCATAGGTAGAGTGGAGAGAGAGCTGGTTTCGATTGGAAGGTGTGGTAATTAATAATTTATTAACATTGGGCCAGTGGCACATCACCTCCCTACCCGTAATTTCTTTACCTCCAAACATGGCAGTGGTCATACTCAATTCTTGACTTTTCTGACGCATTCAGTTGCCTTAAGATCCAAATGGGATGATGTTTATAAAACAATGATTATAACACATACCTTTTCCACATGTGCAGGGAATTCTTCCTGTTTCCAAAATTTTACAGAAGGTGGAATCTGAGGTGGCACTGCTTCATGGTTCAGAGCATGGGTTCTGAGCCAGAAAGCCTGGGTTTGAATTCTTGCTGAATTCTTAGTTCACTATCTGTGTGGCCTTGGAATGTCATATGAGCCCTCTCCTCCTCAGCATCCTCCTGGGTAGTGGTGGGATAATAATAGGATATGCATTGTAGGGTTTTTTATGAGGATCTGGAGAATATGAGATACAGAGCCATGCCTACTGTATATGAGAAATATGAATTTCAGTTAAACTTCAGAAAACCATATGTACTATGTGTTTAATCAATAGCGATATCTCTTAAACTGAATAGGAATCAATTTTCTAGTTACTTGACAACTGTTGGGAGTAAGCCATCCTTGATTTTTGCACATGAAAAATTAATTAAGCATTTGGTCAAACATTTACCCACTTCTGCAGATCTTTATAGTGAAATTCTGTTCATCTTTCATTCCTTTAAGAATGGTTGTGATTTCATTTCTATATTTTGTTGAGGATATTTTGGTCAATTAAAAAGAACTCACTATGGGATGCTGGGATGGCCCAGTCAGTTAAGTGGCTGCCTTTGGCTCGGATCATGAGTTCTGGGATCCTGGGAACAAGTCCCACATCTGGCTCCTTGCTGGGTGGGGAGCCTGCTTCTCTCTCCCTCTGCCTGTCATTCTGCCTGCTTGCGCTTTCTTTCTCTGTCAAATAAATAAATTCTTTAAAAAAACAAAAACAAAAACAAAACCCAGTAGCCTATGTTAAACTTTGAGAAACAGATATCCAATCCAAAGCTATTAAGTTTTGTTGTTGTTGTTGTTTTTGTTGTTTGGTTACTGAAAGCATGGCTTATTAAATTACTGAAAGATCTCTCTCTTCTAATCAATAGTTTTCTATGCTCTTGGTTTCTTCCAGAATGACATAATCTAGCCTGTTGTACCACCAGGGCTACTATAAGAATTGACCCTGATACCAGATGTTTTGTGAGCAGAAATGGGATCCCACAGTGACTGTGAAGTGGTGGTCTCTGCTTGGGTCTACTCTGGGTGCAACATAGTCATGGGTTGGCTCTTCATCAAAAAATTGGTTGCCAAGTGAAAAGATTCTGCCCATTCTCTATGCTTCTCTGTGAGACCTAAAAGTCTCATGGAAAGTGACCAGGGGCTACAGAACCAGTCGAACAGTCAACCTTGTCCTAAAGGAGCGATCACAGTATGTGCCAGTGGACTGGTGACTGTCCGAAAGGAAAGGGAATATGTGTGCCTAGACGGGCTAGATCCTCGTCAATTGCATGACTCCACTCTATGCTCAGGGTCATGGTAAAGGACAATAAACAAAGTCAAGGACAATAGATGTGTCTGCTCTCTATCGCCCTGGTCTTCTGGCCCCATGATGGGTTTTTTCTTGCCCACTGTAATTAATTTGCTGTCATATCTTCTTAACCATGGGCTCTCTCTTATTTTCTCTAGCATCCCTCCCTCCCAACCCCATGCAACATATCCAAAAAAGAAACAGTGTCTGCAGCATAAGGGACTTTCTGGAGAGCAAATTCCAGGAGTCTCTAGGACTCAGTTTCTGCCATATATTACAGTTGCTAATACTTGACGAACAGCTCCTATAATGTCACTTTAATTAAGCTGGCTTTCAATATATGAATTGCAACTTTCAAAGATTTTAATGGAGATTTAACTGCTCATGAAAACAGCAACAAAAATCTGATTTTAAGTGACTGTGATCTTTTGGAAGAAATTCTAGGACTTTCTTAAATTTAAAAAGAATAATAAAAGTTATCAACTTTTAAATCCATAAGTTCTCTGGCCTTTTTTTGTTGTTGTTTTTTCTTTTTACTTATGTGCCACTAGCTTTTGCACTGCCCTGCCTTCATTTCCTTCTAAGAAAGACTTCTAAAAGCTGTATTTGGCAACCTGGCAGCACAGACCATCTAAATTTTTACATAGTGTATATGAGTGAGAACACAGCATTTAGAGTCCTAAGTGCATGAATTCCAGCAGCCAGTGGGGAAAATGTGTAGCAAGAGTCTTATAAATTGATCACCTTTTCGTATTTACGATATTGGGCAATGAAAGGAAGGTCCATGATTAGTGTTCATGTTCTTCTCAATATCGTTTTTATGGGTCCTTAGACAGACCCTGTGTTTCACCCACCACCTCTCAAATGTTTTCACCTTGGAAGCCAGGACTAGGATACCACAAAATGCTTCATGAACCCTTTACTTCCAAATCTTATTCAGTGGTTTTGTACAGGATAAAAATGAGAAATTTATTGTCGAAGTTTGTAGATGTGTCTTTATTGGCATCACTGGTCAGAGTAGTAATAATTGCAAGCACATCACAGAAGACACCAGGACCATGAGAAAGACATAGCGCATTTATCAAAAAGAATTAAAATCAGAACCTTAAAGCGACATTTGTACCTCTATGTTCAGTTAAGCACTATTCCCATAACCAAGATGTAAGAGTGACCTGAATATCCATTAGTGGATATATGGATAAGAAAAATGTGGTACAATGAAATTCTACTTCACACCAGTTAGAATGGCTAAAATTAACAAGTTAGGAAATGACAGATGTTGGGGAGGATGCAGAGAAAGGGGAACCCTCCTACACTGTTGGTGGGAATGCAAGCTGGTGCAACCACTCTGGAAAACAGCATGGGGCTTCCTCAAAAAGCTGAAAATAGAGCTACCCTAGGACCCAGCAATTGCAATACTGGGTATCTATAGCAAAGATACAAATGTAGTGAAAAGAAGGGGCACAGGCACCCCAAATTTCATAGCAGTAATGTCCACAAGAGCCAAACTATGGAAAAAGTCCAGATGTACATTGACAGATGAATGGATAAAGATGTGGTACACAGCCATAGAAAAAATGAAATCTTGCCATTTGCAATGCTGTGAATGGAACTAGAGGATATTATGCTAAGGGAAATAAATCAATCAAAGAAAGACAATTATCATATGAATTCACTTATATGTGAAATTTAAGAAACAAAACAGTGGATCATAGAAGAAAAGAGGAAAAAATAAAACAAGACAAAAAAAGAGAGGGAGACAACCCATAAAAGACTATTAATCATAAGAAACAGAGGGTCGCTGGAGGGGAAGGGGTCAGGATGATGGGGTAATTGGGTAATGGGCATTAAGGGGAGAATGTGATGTAATGAACACTGGGTATTATATAAGACTGATGAATCACAGACCTGTACCTTTTAAAAAAGAAAAAGATTATATACATGCAGTGGAATATTAGTCAGCCTCAAACATGAAAGGAATCCTGTCATATGCAACAATGTAGATGAACCTTGTCACAGAAGTACAGACATTACATGATTCCATGTATATAAGGCATCTACAACACCTAAACTCAGAAGCAGAGAGTAGAATGGTGGTTGCCGGGAGTAGGGGCTGGGTCAGAGGTGGGAATGGGGACTTGTTCAAAGGGTATAAAGCTTCAGTTATTCAAGGTGATAAGCTCTGGAGATTGCTGTACAGCAGTCTCGAGTTAGCAGGACTAGATTGTGCATTAAAACTTGGTTAAGAGGGTAGATCTCATACAAATTTTAGGATTACTTGCTCTAGCTCTTTGAAAAATACTGGTGGAATTTTGATCGGAATGGCATTAAAAGTATAGATTGCTCTAGGCAGTATAGACATTTTAACGATGTTTATTCTTCCGATCCAAGAGCATGGAATGGTCTTCCATCTTTTTGTGTCTTCTTCAACTTCTTTCATGAGCGTTCTGTAGTTCCTTGAGTACAGTTCCTTTACCTCTTTGGTTAGGTTTATCCCCAGGTATTTTATGGTTCTTGGTGTTATAGTAAATGGAATCGATTCTCTAATTTCCTTTTCTGTATTTTCACTGTTAGTGTATAAGAAAGCCACTGATTTCTGTACATTGACTTTATATCCCGCCACATTACTGAATTGCTGTATGAGTTCTAGTAGTTTGGGGGTGGAGTCTTTTGGGTTTTCCATATAAAGAATCACGTCATCTGCAAAGAGAGAGAGTTTGACTTCTTTATTGCCAATTTGGATACCTTTTATTTCTCTTTGTTGTCTGATGGCTGTTGCTAGGACTTCTAATACTATGTTGAACAAGAGTAGTGAGAGTGGGCAACCTTGTCATGTTCTTTATCTCAACGGGAAGACTGCAAGCTTTTTCCCATTGAGGATGATATTAGCTGTGGGTCTTTCATAGATAGATTTTATGAAGTTCAGGAATGTTCCCTCTATCCCTATACTTTG
This sequence comes from Mustela nivalis, assembly GCF_964662115.1. Lineage (NCBI taxonomy): Eukaryota > Metazoa > Chordata > Mammalia > Carnivora > Mustelidae > Mustela > Mustela nivalis. The sequence continues at coordinate 96,731 of NW_028135704.1, forward strand.
AAGCGTTTTAATCAGGAACAGATGCTGGATTTTGTCAAATGATTTTTCTGCATCAATTGAGAGGACCATGTGGTTCTCTCTTTTCTCTTATTAATTTGTTCTATCACATTGATTGATTTGCAAATGTTGAACCATCCTTGTAGGCCAGGGATGAATCCCACCTGGTCATGGTGGGATTTTTTCAGTTATTGAACAGGTGGCATCCTGTTTGCTAGAATCTTGCTGAGAATCTTAGCATCCATATGCATCAGTGATATTGGACTGAAATTCTCCTTTCTGATAGGGTCTTTGCCTGGTTTGGGGATCGGGGTAATGCTGGCTTCATAGAAAGAGTCTGGAAGTTTTCCTTCTGCTTCAATTTTTTGAAAAAGCTTCAGGAGAATGGGTGTTATTTCTTCTTTGAAAGTTTGGTAGAATTCCCCCAGGGAATCCATCAGGTTCTGGGCTCTTGTTTTTTGCTTCAATGTCATTACTAGATACCAGTCTAGTCAGGTTGTCAATTTTTTCCTGGTTCAATTTTGGGAGTTTATAGTTTTTCAGGAATGCATACATTTCATCTAGGTTGCTTAGCTTATTGGCATGTAACTGTTGATAATAACTTCTGATGGTTGTTTCTACTTCCTTGCTGTTAAAAGAGCTGGAGCAAATATCCTAAAATTTGTATGGAATCAGAAGAGACCCTGAATAGCTAAGGAAATGCCGAAAAACAAAAATAAAAGGGCATCACGTTACCTGATTACAAGCTTTACTACAAAGCCGTGATCACCAAGAGAGCATGGTACTGGCATAAACACAGAGCCATAGACCAGTGGAACAGAGTAGAGAGCCCAGATATGGACCCTCAACTCTATGGTCAATTAATCTTTGACAAAACAGGAAAAAATATACAGTGGAAAAAAGAGAGTCTCTTCAACAAATGGTGATGGGAAAAGTGGACAGCTATATGCAGAAGAATGAAACTCGACCATTCTCTTACACCTACATAAAGATAAACTCAAAATGGATAAAAGACCTCAACATGAGACAGGAATCTATCAGAATCCTAGAGGAGAACATAGGCAGTAACCTCTTCGTTACCAGCCACAGAAACTTCTTTCAAGATATGTCTCCAAAGGCAAAGGAAACAAAAGCGAAAATAAACTTTTGGGACTTCATCAAAATCAAAAGCTTCTGCACAACAAAGGAAACAGTCAAAAAAACAAAGAGGCAACCCATGGAATGGGAGAAGATATTTGCAAATGACAGTACAGACAAAAGGTTGATATCCAGGATCTATAATGAACTCCTCAAACTCAACACACACGAAACAGGCAAACATATCAAAAAATGGGCAGAAGATATGAACAGACACTTCTGCAATCAAGACATACAAATGGCTATCAGACACATGAAAAAATGTTCATCATCACTAGCCCTCAGGGAGATTCAAATTAAAACCACATTGAGATATCACCTTACACCACTTAGAATGGCCAAAATTAACAAAACAGGAAACAACATGTGTTGGAGAGGATGTGGAGAAAGGGGAACCCTCTTACACTGTTGTTGGGAATGCAAGTTGGTGCAGCCTCTTTGGAGAACAGTGTGGAGATTCCTCAAGAAATTGAAAATAGAACTTCCCTATGACCCTGCAATTGCACTCCTGGGTATTTACCCCAAGGATACAGATGTCGTGAAAAAAAGGGCCATCTGTACCCCAATGTTTATAGCAGCAATGGCCATGGTCGCCAAACTGTGGAAAGAACCAAGATGCTCTTCAACGGACTAATGGATAAGGAAGATGTGGTCCATATACACTATGGAGTATTATGCCTCCATCAGAAAGGATGAATACCCAACTTTTGTAGCAACATGGACGGGACTGGAAGAGATTATGCTGAGGGAAATAAGTCAAGCAGAGAGAGTCAATTATCATATGGTTTCACTTATTTGTGGAGCATAACAAATATCATGGAGGACAAGGGGAGATGGAGAGGAGAAGGGAGTTGAGGGAAATTGGAAGGGGAGGTGAACCATGAGAGACTATGGACTCTGCAAAACAATCTGAGGGTTTTGGGGGAACCAGGTGGTGGGTATTGGAAAGGGCACAGATTGCATGGAGCACTGGGTATGGTGCAAAAACAATGAATAGTGTTATGCTGGAAAAAAAGTTAAAATTAAAATAAAAAAATAAGAGGGTAGATCTCATGTTAAGTGACCTTACCACAATAAAGTTTTTAAAAGAAGAAGAAATATGGAGGTTTCACTGTATATCGGGCAATGATTAGGTATAAGCAAGCCCCTGGAGAGGCCATTAATACCCCTCTGTTATAGATGTCATCTACAGTAAAAAAGCTGAACCCCAGAAAGCGTGAGTACTTTGCTCCATATCACAAAACTGGAAGCGTCGGACTTCAATGTGATGTGAGCCCATGATAAGGTCCTCCCCAGAGATTAAATTCATCACGTTGATCTTCTACCCAATCTCTCACAGCTAGAAGCCACAGATCAGTGGTTCCTCAGTGAAAGGCTGCCCCCACTGAAAAGAGAATTCTCTTGGGTCAGTCCAAACTGGATGAAGTAGGACACAACTCACACAGGGGGTGTGGGGGCAAGCAATGGGTAAGGACTAGGAGGCACCCAGGAAGTGACAATACTGCCCAGACAGTTCAGTTTTCCTTTAAATGGATATAGATTTGATTTTGTAGAATTTAGTTCTCCCAGGAATTGGGCACCTGTACTAGGAAGGGAAGCCTTTCCCCCAATTCTAAAATAATTAGCAATCACTACTCTTTGGAGTTCTGAGGTGAGTTAATGTCTTCCTGTCATCTGTCTCTTAGATTTGTCTAGAATCTGAAGCCTCAAATGAATAGAAAAAGCCTCCATTGACATTGTAGAACCATCCCCCATTCCTTGTATAAACAGGACTGATTCTTAGAACTTCCATATGGACCATAGCAGTTTCCAATGTTCAAAGGTACTATCATCATGTTACTCTCTCTTCAAAATACTGTTCTGATTTTGAAACCTGATAAACCTCCCAAATAATGATTAGGTAAATATGTTTACCTAATTCTTCTTCATCGGTGAGTATCTAAAAGAAATGATTATTAAACCGAGCTCACTGATTGCTCTCATAAGTGTGAAATAATAAATAATGCATTTCTACTTCAATTAATCTACTTAGAGATCTCACAGGCCAAATGCTTTGGTGGAAATGTTCTAATCTACAGAATCAATCCACAACACGACTCTGCTTCTTGACATTTGGAGCCCCCCAGCTCTGAGATAAACAGATAATTTAGATGACCATATTCTGCCATTGTGCCCAAATTATTAAGTGATATAATGCATCATAACAACAACTCACAAATCTACTGAAGGCAGAATTTGGAATGAAACTGCCCTCTCCCCCTAAAATGGTAATTTTTAAATTTTCATATGCTTGTACATTTTTCAACTTAATATGTGGGTCTACAAATACAGAAGACATTTTTTAAAGTGGTGTATATATATATATCATCTCATTACTATGAGGTTCACAGAAAGATCCAAATTCTACCAGTGCAGAAGTGTTAAAAAATTAACAGAAAATCTGAGGAGTCAAGATAACCAAAAACAATTTACATTATTTTAGCTGTTATTTTTATACATTCCCTTCTGATTCTTCTTTAAAAAAATATTTATTCATCTGAGAGAGAGAGAGGGAGGGAGGGAGCACAAGAAGGGGAGAACAGAGGGAGAGGGAGATGCAGACTCCCCAATGAGCAAGGAGCCTGATGCGGGTCTTGATCCCAGGGCCCTGAGATCAGGACCTGAGCTGAAGGCAGACACTGAGCTGACTGAGACATCCAGGCATCTCTGATTCTTCTTTATATACATAAATATTTTACGTGGTTAAAATCATAGCATACACATCATTTTCTAAGCCTTTTTAGTAATTATTATATTGAAAATATGTCCTTGTGGCAAGAGGTTCCACAATTATAAATTTTTTTATAATTTTTAAATTTTTTATAAACATATATTTTTATCCCCAGGGGTACAGGTCTGTGAATCACCAGGTTTACACACTTCTCAACACTCACCAAAGCACATACCCTCCCCAATGTCCATAATCCCACCCCCTTCTCCCAAACCCCCTCCCCCCAGTAACCTTAGTTTGTTTTGTGAGATTAAGAGTCACTTATGGTTTGTCTCCCTCCCAATTCCATCTTGTTTCATTGATTCTTCTCCTACCCACTTAAGCCCCCATGCTGCATCACCACTTCCTCATATCAGGGAGATCATATGATAGTTGTATTTCTCTGCTTGACTTATTTCGCTAAGCATGATATGCTCTGGTTCCATCCATGTTGTCACAAATGGCAAGATTTCATTTCTTTTGATGGCTGCATAGTATTCCATTGTGTATATATACCACATCTTCTTGATCCATTCATCTGTTGATGGACATCTAGGTTCTTTCCATAGTTTGGCTATTGTGGACATTGCTGCTATAAACATACGGGTGCACGTGCCCCTTTGGATCACTACGTTTGTATCTTTAGGGTAAATACCCAATAGTGCAATTGCTGGGTCATAGGGCAGTTCTATTTTCAACATTTTGAGGAACCTCCATGCTGTTTTCCAGAGTGGCTGCACCAGGTTGCATTCCCACCAACAGTGTAGGAGGGTTCCCCTTTCTCCGCATCCTCACCAGCATCTGTCATTTCCTGACTTGTTGATTTTAGCCATTCTGACTGGTGTGAGGTGATATCTCACACATAGATCAATGGAACAGAATAGAGAGCCCAGAAATAGAACCTCAACTCTACAGTCAACTAATCTTGGACAAAGCAGGAAAGAATGTCCAATGGAAAAAAGACAGCCTCTTCAATAAATGGTGCTGGGGAAATTGGACAGCCACATGCAGAAAAATGAAATTGGACCATTTCCTTACACCACACACAAAAATAGACTCAAAATGGATGAAGGACCTCAATGTGCGAAAGGAATCCATCAAAATCCTTGAGGAGAACACAGGCAGCAACCTCTTCGACCTCTGCCGCAGCAACATCTTCCTAGGAACAACGCCAAAGGCAAGGGAAGCAAGGGCAAAAATGAACTATTGGGATTTCATCAAGATCAAAAGCTTTTGCACAGCAAAGGAAACAGTTAACAAAATCAAAAGACAACTGACAGAATGGGAGAAGATATTTGCAAACGACATATCAGATAAAGGACTAGTGTCCAGAATCTATAAAGAACTTAGCAAACTCAACACCCAAAGAACAAATAATCCAATCAAGAAATGGGCAGAGGACATGAACAGACATTTCTGCAAAGAAGACATCCAGATGGCCAACAGACACATGAAAAAGTGCTCCATATCACTTGGCATCAGGGAAATACAAATCACAATTATAAATTTTAATACTAATTACAAATGTTATATGCAACCTTGCTAAAGAATGAAGCATGATTTAACTCTCCCATTAATTTGGGAAATTCAGTTGGCTGCCATATTTTTCTTATTATAAATCATGCTAAAATGAACATCTCTGCATAGAGGTCTGCTGTACCCCTTTCTCTGGGAGTCAAGGGCCTAGAGATACATAGTCCAGTTGCCACATGTGAACATATAGACTCACCAAAATCTCCCCAGGTTAAGACATTAAGTATATACTTATATATAAGTATATATATATATATATATTCTGTTGTAATATATAACAGAGATTTCTTACATTTTAAGTATACATTTTGAATTACTAGTGATATGGAGCTTTTTTCCCAATGTCTATGCTCATCAACTGAATTTTATCTTTTGCTTCTGCATACTATTTGGCTATGTCTCCACGTGGATCATTGTTTATCATTTTTAGGAGATTCCTTCCATATTTTGCAGAATTTGTAACCAGATCTCTAGTGTACTAAAAGATTAAAGGCAATAAGTTGAAAGTAAGGGCGGTTCGTGTACATTTCACATGCTGTTAATCTCAAGGAGCTAAAAACATACACGCCTTTTGAAGTAAAACATGGAAAGTTCCCTGCAGACAGCACCACCCTTCATTTGCTCCAAATTTTGCACAGAGTTCTTCCTGGAGAGTCCTCCATAAACTGTTGTGAAATTGGCTCCCGGACCTTCTACAGTGTTCTTTCGACTCTCTGAGCCTCCTTCCTGTCCAAATACTGTGCTCTCAATCATGCTCGAGAACTTTACACATTGCTTTCTCTACGTAGAATTTGTAGGTGTTCGTCTGTGAAGCCCCCTTCTTGCACCATCCTCTACAGTGGGTTCCATAGTGTTGGATTTACTTATTTACACCTCAGTCACCCTGGAGAACTGTGAGCCCCTGGGACGGGCTGTGCATTTTCACCTCTGCAGCCTTAGTATATGGAATGGTGCCATCTGCTAAGATAAGGTTAAGCTAGTATACATTGAGTGCTTAACAAATGCTTGCAGGTACTGAATGAGTGCTGAAGGGATTGTATTTCACATCAGGACTTCCATACTCCCATCACAGTACCGTCTTTCTAGAGCCTGGTGGTGGGTATTAAGGAGGGCACGTATTGCATGGAGCACTGGGTGCAGTGCATAAACAATCAGTCTTTGAACACTGAAAACAAATAAACAACAACAAAAAAAATAAAGCAATTCTTTAGTTACAAAGGTTCCTAGAACCAGACCCTTCCTCGGGCTTTCAAGAGATGCTATCACTCCCTGCATCTAGGATCCCGGGCTACACACCTCCTTGCGTGGCCTCTGGATGTGGCCCATTCCACTAGACTCCATTCCACTAGACGTGATGGGGTGACTGATGGTACTGAAATAGGAGCTGTTTTACGGTAAACAAAGTGGTTTCTGCTGTACTTTGTATCTTTGTTGTTCAGGCAGTCCTGCTTTTTCAGAAAGTCTTTCTCATCCCTTCACACCACTGTTATCTCCTAAAATAATATCACTGTTTGGCACATGGGAGTATTTGTACATGTTGCATGTAACTGTCTAGCTTTGGGAAGGAAAGATACATATGTCCATGCCCCTGTGGGAGAACCAAGTTTAGAAATTCAAACATACTTTTGCTTTGCCCTTCAAATAAATACATTTGTCAGACCCAATTAGACACTAGAAAGAATACAGTTCAGTGTGTTAGTACAAAGCCTGAGGGAAGTTCATGAGATTCCTGAAGACTAAGCTTTCCCATTCTGTTATTTGGAAAAGACTAGTCTGAATGCTCTGAAAGAAATTAAATTATTCTTGTTTACTTTTTTATTTTTTATATCATGATAGTTGATAAGGCAATGTTTCAGAAAGGATTTTTTTTTAATAGGCTTATAAAATGCCTCAGGGGGGCGTCTGCTTAAATGATGATAGAGATTTGAAGAGTAAAAGCATGTCTATGTCTTCCTTTTAAGACTGTGTAACAATAGCACTTGTAAGTATTCATCTGGGGAACTGCTTTACAATCATGACCCAATGATGTAAATGTGTTTTTGACAGTGAGGTAAGTAACAAAGTCAATGTTGTCCCAGCCCAAGAATCTGTAAAAGTTAGCCACTTGCCCCGTGCAGTACATAGTGATGTCAAGTCTTGTCCCAACTTACCTCCCATGGGTATTAGGACCCTAGCACTTGGAAATTAAAGATGCAGTGTAAACACCTTGAATTTTCCCCATACCTTTAACATCTTCACAGCAGTGGCTACAATTTCCAACTTGCTCTTCATTCAAACATCTCAATGAGTAAGGAGAAGAGGTTACTTAGGTAGGAGGGTGTTAGTTTTACTCCAGTTGAGATACTCTTGAGCTACCAGATTCTTAATAATACACAGTGTATGCACTTCATTAAAGCCTTGCAGGAGGGAGACACTCTCACTCGACAAACCACAGGTGGACTGAATGTGCTCACGGGACAGTGAGAAAACCTTTTTGTTCTGTACATTCTGTAATTGTAAACCCAGGGGCCATCACGGACAGACAGAAGTGCTATGGCTTGTGGTTGACAGTAGCAGTCATGCTTATGAATGAATGAATGTTTTAATACATAAATAAATAAGTCTGTCTGCAAAGTAAGCACTTTTTTCAAAAAAGAAAAAAAAAGAGAGAGAGAGAGAGTGAGAGACATTGGATTTAAACTCATTTATGAAAGAATCAACGTTAGTTGAGATGAAACTAATTTCATTTTTTTAAAAATTTTTTCAATTTATTTATTTTCAGAAAAACAGTATTCATTATTTTTTCACCACACCCAGTGCTCCATGCATTCCTTGCTCTCTATAATACCCACCACCTGGTACCCCAACCTCCTATGCCCCACCACTTCAAACCCCTCAGATTGTTTTTCAGAGTCCACAGTCTCTCATGATTCACCTTCCCTTCCAATTTACCCCAACTCCCTTCTCCTAATACCCCTTGTCCTCCATGATATTTGTTATGCTCCACAAATAAGTGAAACCATACGATAATTGACTCTCTCTGCTTGACTTATTTCCCTCAGCATAATCTCTTCCAGTCCCGTCCATGTTGCTACAAAAGTTGGGTATTCATCCTTTCTGATGGAGGCATAATACTCCATAGTGTATATGGACCACATCTTCCTTATCCATTAGTCCATTGAAGGGCATCTTGGTTCTTTCCACAGTTTGGTGACCGTGGCCATTGCTGCTATAAACATTGGGGTACAGATGGCCCTTCTTTTCACGACATCTGTATCTTTGGGGTAAATACCCAGGAGTGCAATTGCAGGGTCATAGGGAAGTTCTATTTTCAATTTCTTCAGGAATCTCCACACTGTTCTCCAAAGAGGCTGCACCAACTTGCATTCCCAACAACAGTGTAAGAGGGTTCCCCTTTCTCCACATCCTCTCCAACACATGTTGTTTCCTGTTTTGTTAATTTTGGCCATTCTAAGTGGTGTAAGGTGATATCTCAATGTGGTTTTAATTTGAATCTCCCTGAGGGCTAGTGATGATGAACATTTTTTCATGTGTCTGATAGCCATTTGTATGTCTTGATTGCAGAAGTGTCTGTTCATATCTTCTGCCCATTTTTTGATATGTTTGCCTGTTTCGTGTGTGTTGAGTTTGAGGAGTTCATTACAGATCCTGGATATCAACCTTTTGTCTGTACTGTCATTTGCGAATATCTTCTCCCATTCCATGGGTTGCCTCTTTGTTTTTTTGACTGTTTCCTTTGTTGTGCAGAAGCTTTTGATTTTGATGAAGTCCCAAAAGTTTATTTTCGCTTTCGTTTCCTTTGCCTTTGGAGACATATCTTAAAAGAAGTTGCTGTGGCTGATATCGAAGAGATTACTGCCTATGTTCTCCTCTAGGATTCTGATGGATTCCTGTCTTATTTTGAGGTCTTTTATCCATTTTGAGTTTATCTTTGTGTGTGGTATAAGAGAGTGGTCGAGTTTCATTCTTCTACATATAGCTGTTCAGTTTTCCCAGCACCATTTATTGAAGAGACTGTCTTTTTTCCACTGTATATTTTTTCCTGTTTTGTCGAAGATTAATTGACCATAGAGTTGAGGGTCCATATCTGGGCTCTCTACTCTGTTCCACTGGTCTATGTGTCTGTTTTTATGCCAGTACCATGTTGTCTTGGTGATCACAGCTTTGTAATAAAGCTTGAAATCAGGTAACGTGATGCCCCCAGGTTTATTTTTGTTTTTCTGCATTTCCTTAGCTATTCAGGGTCTCTTCTGATTCCATACAAATCTTAGGATTATTTCCTCCAGCTCTTTGAAGAATACCGGTGGAATTTTGATTGGAATGGCATTAAAAGTATATATTGCTCTAGGCAGCATAGACATTTTAACGTTTTTATTCTTTTGATCCAAGAGCATGGAATGGTCCTCCATCTTTTTGTGTCTTCAATTTCTTTCATGAGTGTTCTCTAGTTCCTCAAGTACAGATCCTTTACCTCTTTGGTTAGGTTTATCCCCAGGTATCTTATGGCTCTTGGTGCTATAGTAAATGGAATCAATTCTCTAATTTCCCTTTCTGTATTTTAATTGTTAGTGTATAAGAAAGCCACTGATTTCTGCCACTGTATCCTGCCACGTTGCTGAATTGCTGTACGAGTTCTAGTAGTTTGGGGGTAGAGTCTTTTCGGTTTTCCATATAAAGAATCATGTCATCTGCAAAGAGAGAGAGTTTGACTTCTTCATTGCCAATCTGGAGACCTTTTATTTCTCTTTGTTGTCTGATGGCTGTTGCTAGGACTTTTAATACTATGTTGAACAAGAGTGGTGAGAGTGGGCATCCTTGTCTTGTTCCTGATCTCAACGGGAAGGCTGCAAGCTTTTTCCCATTGAGGATAATATTTGCTGTGGGTCTTTCATAGATAGATTTGATAAGGTTCAGGAATGTTCCCTCTATCCCTATACTTTGAAGCGTTTTAATCAGGAAAGGATGCTGGATTTTGTCAAATGATTTTTCTGCATCAATTGAGAGGACAATGTGGTTCTTTTCTCTTCTCATATTAATTTGTTGTATCATTGATTGATTTGCGAATGTTGAACCATCCTTGTAGCCCAGGGATGAATCCCACCTGATCATGGTGGATAATCTTTTTAATGTGCTGTTGGATCCTGTTGGCTAGGATCTTGTTGAGAATCCTAGTATCCTTGAGGGGGGCGGGAGGACTTAACTCAGGAAACATCATTGACTGACAACCCACGTGGCAGGCCCCTCCCCCAGAAAACAAACCAAGAAAGAAAAAAAAAGGACTACAAGAGAACAACCACTACTTCATAGGGAAACTTGTATTGTATTCTTTTTCATCTTCCCTTTCTTTCCTCTCTCTGTATCTCTCTTTTTTTTTTTCTTCTTTTCTTTTTTTTTTCTTTTTCTTTTTCTTTTCTTTTGTCTCTCTTTTGGGTGGGGAATCCTGATTGCTCACAGTGTTCCAGGGTGCACCTTGACTGCACCACAGTTGATACATCCAGCTACATCTGTTCAGTCATCTCCCACCAAAATGACTAAGAGGAGGAATGCCCAACAGAAGAAAAATACAGAGGATGGACCTTCTGCAACAGAGCTAACAGCTATCAACATAGACAATATGTCGAAAAGAGAATTCAGGCTAACAATTATCCAGGCAATAGCTAGTTTGGAGAAAGCCATGGATGACCAAACAGAATTGATTAGGGCCAAACTGAAAGCGACCAGGCAGGATGTTCAAATGTTAGGGAGGAGGTTAAAGCTACCAGGGAGGAGGTTCACAATGCTCTCAATGTGTTCCAATCTAATCTAAACTCTCTCAAAGCTAGGGTAACTGAGACAGAAGATAGAATTAGTGATCTGGAAGACAAACAGATAGAGAGAAAGGATAAGGAGGAAGCCTGGAACAAACAGCTTAGAAACCACAAAAACAGAATCAGGGAAATAAATGATGCCATGAAGCATTCCAAAGTCAGAATTATTGGAATCCCTGAAGGGGAGGAGAAAGAAAGAAGTCTAGAAGATATAGTGGAACAAGTCCTTCATGAAATTTTTCCCAATCTCGCGAATGGAACCAGCGTTCATGTACTAGAGGCTGAACGGTCTCCACCCAAGATTATATATTCCAAAAAAACATCACAACACCTGATAGTCAAATTGAGGAATTATAATTGTAGGTATAATCTCTTGAAAGCCGCCAGGGCAAACAGGTTCCTTACTTACAGAGGGAAGCCCATCAGAATAACGTCAGACCTGTCCACAGAGACCTGGCAAGCCAGAAGAGGCTGGCAAGATATATTCAGGGCACTACATGAGAAGAACATGCAGCCAAGAATACTTTATCCAGCAAGACTGACATTCAAAATGGATGGAGAGATAAAGAGTTTTCAAGACCAGCAAGGCTTAAAAGACTATGCAACCACCAAGCTGACACTGCAGGAAATATTAAGGGGGGTTCTATAAAAGAGGAAAAATCCCCAAAATAGCATTGAACAGAAATATAGAGACAGTCTACAGAAAGAAAGACTTCAAAGGTAACTTGATGTCAATAAAAACATATCTATCAATAATCATTCTCAATGTGAATGGCCTATATGCACCCATAAAACGGCACAGGGTTGCAGATTGGATAAAATGACAGGACCCATCCATAAGTTGTCTACAAGAGACCCATTTTGAACCTAAGGATACACCCAGACTGAAAGTGAAGGGATGGAGAAGCATCTTTCATGCCAATGGGCCTCAAAAGAAGGCTGGGGTAGCAATTCTCATATCAGATAAATTAGACTTCAAACTAAAGACGGTAGTCAGAGATACAGAAGGACACTACATAATCCTTTAAGGGACTATCCACCAAGATGATCTAACAATTGTAAATATCTATGCTCCCAATATGGGAGCAGCCAATTACTTAAGAAAACTGTTAATCAAGATAAAGAGTCATATTGATATGAATACACTAATCGTACGAGATCTTAACACGCCTCTCTCAGAAATAGACAGATCATCGAAGCAGAAAATCAATAAAGAAACAAGAGCATTGAATGACACATTGGACCAGATAGACCTCATAGATATATACAGAACATTCCACCCTAAAACAACAGAATATTCATTCTTCTCAAGTGCACATGGAACTTTCTCCAGAATAGACCACATACTGGGTCACAAATCAGGACTCAACAGATACCAAAAGACTGAGATTATTCCCTGCATATTCTCAGATCACAATGCTTTGAAACTGGAGCTCAATCACAAGGAAAAGTTCCAAAGGAACTCAAACACCTGGAAGCTAAAGATCAGCTTGCTTAAGAATGCTTGGATTAACCAGGAGATCAAAGAACTGAAACAATTCATGGAAACCAATGAGAATGAAGACACTTCGGTCCAAAACCTATGGGATACAGCAAAGGCTATCCTAAGGGGGAAATACATAGCCATCCAAGCCTCCCTCAAAAAAATTGAAAAATCCAGAATACACCAGCTGTCTCTACACCTTAAAGAACTGGAGAATCAACAACAAATCAAACCAACTCCACACATAAGAAGGGAAATCATCAAGATTGGAGCTGAGATCAATGAGGTAGAAACCAGAGATACAGTAGAACGTATCAATGAAACTAGAAGCTGTTTTTTTTAAAGAATCAATAAGATCGATAAACCATTGGCCACACTAATCCAAAAGAAAAGAGAGAAAGCCCAAATTCATAAAATTATGAATGAAAAGGGAGAGATCACAACTAACACCAAGGAAGTAGAAACAATCATCAGAAGTTATTATCAACAGTTATATGCCAATAAGCTTAGCAACCTAGATGAAATGGATGCATTCCTGGAAAAATATAAACTACCAAAATTGAATCAGGAAGAAATTGACAACCTGAATAGACCGATATCTAATAACGAGATTGAAGCAGTGATCAAAAACCTCCCAAAAAATAAGAGCCCAGGACCTGACGGATTCCCTGGGGAATTCTACCAAACCTTCAAAGAAGAAATAACACCTATTCTCCTGAAGCTGTTTCGAAAAATTGAAGCAGAAGGAAAACTTCCAGACTCTTTCTATGAAGACAGCATTACTCTGATCCCAAAACCAGGCAAAGATCCTACCTTTCATTTTTATTAATTTTTCCTGTTACCCAGAGAAGCTTCCTGTGAACCAGAGAGTACTAAACTGCAGTACTCCCGACATTTTGGTCCTGATCATTCTTGCTGCCTGGTGCACTGCAAGATGGTGAACAGAATCCCTGGCCTCCACCCACTGGATACAATTGCCTTCACTTCTCCTAGTCACTGCAATCAAACATGTCTCCACACATTGGCCACTGATCCCCGGAGACCAAAATCATCCCCGACTGAGAACCACTGCTCTGAAACACCCAGCAAAGTGTGGTGAAGAATCTGGGAACCTGACTTTAGTTTTGACTTTGTTGCTTCTTCACAGGACAGGTCCCTCAAGCTTTTGCTGTCTCTTCCACAGCTGTGACGTGGGCATAATGCCATTCGCTTCATTCTCCCCACAGAAATATGGCAGAATCACAGAAGCCAGGCCTGGCACAGATATTTGTCGACTGAATGATGAATGAATGAGTGAATGAATTTAAGTGTGTAATGAGCCGATCTCGAAGGAGGAGGGTGTCCTCACTTCACGGATTCTCCCTGCCCCTGGAGCATCTCTCAGCTTTTGTTGATGTCTGTGTTCCCACAGGGTGGATGGAAGGTGGGAATCTTGCCCAAGCGCTGTGTGTCTGCTGGTCTTAAGTACTCGATCCATATTGCACAACTGACAGCTCTAACCCCTAACAGAATAATCCCAGTAGTGTGTGCATGTGTTTTTGTTGTTGTTGGCTTTTGGGTTTTGTTTTTGTTTTTGACTGTCAGAATATCAAGTGTCAAATTAGACTCAAACCATAGTGAAGCTCCCGTAAAAACAGTAAAAACAGAAGAATAGAATTTTATGGCTCGGTTTTACCATGCCTTTCTTTAAAAGTTTACATGGCTTTCTCATGATTGTGGGAATTCATCCTCTCCTTTAAGGTTTCTGACTATCCCTTCCTACCCTCTGCCCTAATAAAGGCTGAATGTCCATATGGACTCATATGCGTATAGAAAACAAAAAGCCCTCTTTAGATCGTTTAGCTTGTTGTAAATGACGGAGTTAAACCACGAAATAAACCACTGTGAAAAAAAAAAAAGAAGAAATACTAACAGCTTTACATATATATCTTCTGCAGGAAAAAAAAATGTCACTACCAATAAATAATTAAATTAGCTCACACTAGTTTAACAACCAGGCAATCAATGACTTGGTTTTTTGGACACTTAGAAAGAACATGTTGGAATTATAGAAACTTCTTTACTTCTCCAAACTCTGTCTATAAATCCTTTATAAATACGTTTATTTTTTATCTGACTAGGGGAAAACTACTATGGTCTAGCTTCATTTGGGTATTAGGCACATGGCCTCATGAGAAATGATGCGAATATGGAGGTGAGAAATTTTAAGTTCATCAGAAGTTTTACAGGTTTTCCAAGTGGCTTATTTTTAAATTAGGGTTTTTTTTTCTTTTTATTTTCTATTTTTTAAAAATATTTTGTGAAATCTGGCATCCAGCTCTTTAAAGATAACCATTGGTATAAATAAATAAATACTGTCTTTACTGATGATTACTTTGATAATCGATAAGGTACTTTGTTGTAGAATTCAGTTATATTACTGTCTCATAGCATAGAATGCAGAATAATGTTCCTAAAAGTCAAAAGGAAATCTTGTTGGCCATGACTACAGTGACCTAAGGTTGGGGAAAAGATTAAAAACAACATAAAATCCAATTTCTACTTCCAAAACATCATCTAGCATATTGAATATTGATTAAATTAAGTAAATGAATGAAACGAAGTTCACAAACTCCAAACATAGATGTTGCAAAACATTAAAATTCTAGGTCTCACAAGAGTCCATTACCTGATGCCCTGTTAGGGCAACCCCCTTCTGTTCTTGGATACACTCTGGCCCCATACAATCCACTCTCCATTCGAGAGACCAAATGACTTTTTTTAAGTACAGATGTGACCATATCACCACCTCCCCACCTCAAAACCAAACCAAACCAAACCAAACCACTTTTAATAATTTCCTATTTTTCCTAAGATAAAGCCAAAATTCCTGAATACGATCCCATAGCCCTTCCTATTCTGCCTTTATCTGTTTCCCAATTCTTCCATTCCCTGGGTCTGACTGGTCAGTCTCTGGAATCCTTTCTGTCCTTGTCCCTTCACTTGGCTTATTTAGCATCCCACTTTGATCTCTTCTCATGTGTTTCCTATTCAGGGAATTTCTCTGGACCCCAGACTAGGTCAACCTCACACTCCACACACATGGTCCTCCATAGCACTTGCTGGAGCTGTGGGTCTCCATTTATGAGTACAGTGATCAGAATCCTGCCTGCCTTCATCAGACTCTCAGGTCTAAGATGGCAGATGCCTTGCCTATCATTTCTTCAGATTGTGTGTGTAACATCTCAGAAAGTACCCAATGTAGAGTGAGTCCCTTGTAAACATTTATAGAATTAATGATTATGTAGTCATCACATCCATACCTTCTCTTCTCTCTTGTTTCCAACCAGACAACTCCAATAGGTATCATGACATTTGCTTTGTCACTTGCCCCCAAGTTGGTGTCCTCATCCCGGAGGCTCCTCCTCTTCAGGATGGTATTGTTTTCTGCACGTGACCCTCTACATACTGGAAACAGTTGTCATGTCTTCTGTGAGCCCTCCTTTCCTTTTGTCTTTTTTTTTTACCCCAGTCATTTCTCATACATGTCTTCATTTTCATTCCTACTGGAATGACTAGTACTCTTATCAGACTGTTCAAGGTTATCTATGTCTCTTAAGGGAGAATGAAGAAAATCAGACCTGGGCAGCTCTGGGTGAGTTTCCTCACCTATTACTAAACACGTCAATCCTTGGGCAGGGGGCACTTGTAGTCACTGTATCAGATGCCAACAGAGTAGACATACAAATGGCAGGTGAATTGGAATCAAAATTTCTACAGTATTATAGCAGGGTCTGTGACAGCCCCCATCTGTCAAATCAATGAAAACATACAATAATTTATAAATTGTCTTTCCATTTATATTTCTACTGCCAAAGCTAGATTAAAAAAAAAAAAGAGTTTGCTGTTCTTCTCATTTCCTTAAAGATGAGTAGAAAGCTCTAGTGATTTTAATCAAGGAACAAACTATAGATTTCAGCAAACATGTTTGGATCATACAAGCCCTGAACCTCTCAGTTCCATAGACACTTCAGGAGAACTAAAGCATAAGAAAAGTCAGACAGGAAGCATGATCTAGACTGTGGGGCCCTCCCTCCTCTCCAGAGGACAAGAGGAGCTCTTATCCAGGTCATCTGGGTGTATGAAGTATGACATCTGCAGATGGCTGGACAAGTGTGACCAAAGCCATTTCAGTACAATGATGAACATGATGTTGATTTAGATTCCTCTTGGAAGTAGATACTTCGAGCCCAGGCTGTCAAGGAGTCTGAAGATAATTTAATACCTATCTTTTTAGGCCCACCGATGAAAAGTGCTACATAAGTACAAGATAGGAATTGTAATTGTTATTTATTATTGTTATTGAAAGTGTGGTTGGTCATCTTGACAGTGAGACCTAATGTGAGATATGTATTGACAAACTATCATCTGATTTAATAATCTTTCTGGCCATTTTTATTTATAAATGAATCTTCTGTCAACATCAAATTCTCATTAGCATCATTAGCATTCTATGCTCTCCTTGGTAGGATCATGTAAAATTGATGGGATCAAATTTCTATTAAATGCAGCGTATGCTGCTGGGTTGTTATTTATACTGAGCATTCTGGAAGCCTGGGATCATAATATCTTGTAAATAAACATTACATTCAGTGATATCACCTTTCATCTTAAAAGGGTCTTTAGAAAGCTTTTAAAATGGTGCTGGGTTGGAGCACTCATTATTAATATTGGAAGGAGCGGAGCAATCATTTTATGTGTATGGAATTTCTGGGTAATAAGTGCAAATTAACATTACAGAGAAATTGATGTGAACAGAGTACATCTAAATTGAGAGAGGATACTCAGTTTAAGAGCAAAAAATCTTTTTTCTCATGTATTTCTTTGCCCAGAGGTTTTCCAATCATTATAAAAAGTAGACTTTTCCACTTTGGCCTTCAGTTATAATGGGGCATAACGCTGGATACTGAGCATGGGTCAAATGATGAAACATTTTTTTCAAAGACCCAGGAACAGCTGCTGCTTATTGAGTTACCAACACCACTTCCTGAAGAATGTGATTTTGTTTCAAAGATAGCCAAGTACAGACCAGGCTGTCTCAGGCGTAGTTTGAGCTATGATAACGTGGCACGTTGTTGTCATATTATTATTAGGTACATTTCGTAAAGTGATTCCAGATCCTTCTCCCCTTTAGTTGGGGAGGGGTAGGTTTTATTGATTTTGGAGACTATGAATCCAAATGGCCCTTTCATGATTGAGAGACATACAACAGAGAGAGGATTTGTACGATATTTTAGGAAAATTAGAGAATTTCACAAACTCTAAAGGAAGCGAGATTCATGGCATAGAATCTGGATTGCAAAATGCATGGAAGCTTACTGGAATCTGTGAACTTCTTAGGGTTACAAGAAAGATGTTGACTTGCTTGCCAAGCCTCCCTCCTATGGGATTAAGTTTAAGGCCGACGTTCAAAGTATTTCTTGTGCTGCAAGATTTTGGAATGTCTTTTCAGTGAGACAGCTAAAACACTGTTGGGACTTCGAACTCATTCAACTTGTCTCCACCCTGCACTTTCAAACTATTTTTCTGCTAAACCATGTAAATAGAGAGAGAATTTTTGTATTTAACTTAAGATCCAACATCTTCATCACAATCCTCTTTTAGGTAAAGATAAACATTTTGTCAACAAGAAGATTGTTAATGGGCAATGCAATCATCTTTCACACTGAACTGTGAAAAGTAGAAAAGAGTCAGATGGATCCATACAAGTCCGTACAAGAGAACCATTGTGCAGCAAATACTTTCCTTATTTTCAAGGGCTAGAGAAGTGTATGGAATACTGAAATCAAAATAATCCCAAAGTGTAATTTGACTTGAAAAATTCCACTTTTAAGGATTTAGTCTAAAGGAATACATAAGGATATACAAAAATAGTTGGCTGAAATCATATCGCTTGCAGAATTGTCTATAATAATACAAAGCTATCTGCTCAGATGGTAAAATACTAATAAATATTAATGATCCTTGTGGAGGACTACAGTGATATATTACAAAGGTGCTCACTATTGACTTAATACAGAGATATTCCACAATGCTATATAATAATTTCTCAGGGAAGTAGTTTTTAAATTAATTATTTTTTTCTACTCAGATGCTATTGATTAAAATGGGGGATTTATAACAACTTCTGGTATGAAGGCTATACTTTTTTAAAGATTTATTTATTTATTTTGAGAGAGACTGTGTGTGAGCAGGGGGAAGGGCAGAGGAAGAAGGAGAGATAGAATCTCAAGCAGAGGGGCACCTGGGTGACTCAGTGGGTTAAGCCTCTGTCTTTGGCTCAGGCCATGATCTCAGGGTCCTGGGATCAAGCCCCGCATTGGGCTTTCTGCTTGGTGGAGAGCCTGCTTTGCCCTCTCTTTCTGCCTGCCTCTCTGCTTACTTGTGATATCTCTCTCCCTCTCTCTCTGTCAAATAAATAAATAAATGCATAAAATCTTAAAAAAAAAATAATAATCTCAAGCAGACTCTGGGCTGAACGCAGAGACAGATGTGGAGTTAGACCCCAAGATCCTGAGATCATGACCTGAGCCAAAATCAAGAGTCAGAGGCTTAACTGACCGAGCCACCCAGGCGCCCCTGAAGGTTATACTTAATTTAAAACAACAACAAAAACAACCAAACAATGTTCAGATGAAGTTCCATTTTCGAAGGGACTTAATGAATCTCAAATTTTGATTCTTAGAAAACTGCTTTGTAAGTATGCTCAGTGGTCATAGTTACTTTTGATGTATTTTTTTTTTAAATAAAGTAGATATTTCCTAGGATACTTCTAGTATCATGTTCTTCTGGAGCCTTTGACTCCTTAGTGGAGGATATAAAAGCTACTAACTGGAACATGGAAGTCCAGGGATGACAACTAAGTCAGTGAATGAATAAGTGGCTGCATTTATACAAGGGTAACCTTGAAGAGACTTGACAATTTTCTTACCATTCATTTTTTAAGAACATTAACTGAGCACCTACTATGTAAGAAGTGCTGGTGATTTAAGTGTGAAGAAACAAGGTCCCAAAGGAGATCCTGGTCTAGTGTGGGTCTGATGAGACCAGATCATCCTACTATAACAGATAATCATAATATAACTTTAGGAAGAAGAATTATAGAAAGAGGTTCAGGGAATTACAGGAACATTGAGAGAGGAAGAGTAACTAGTCTCAATTTCTTATTATTTATTTATTTTTTTTTATTTTTAGCACCAAAAGTACAGGGATGCCTTTACTCTCAAACAAACGCGGAGTGGAAGTTTGGTCACGTTAAAAAAGGCACCTAATTCAGCTAAGGCTTCTGGACTGAGTCTCCAAGGCAGCAATGGATGAGGAGGGTATGGAGGGGTTAGGTTGCAGGTAGAGGGCCAGAGTGAGGGGGGCAAGCAGATTCCAGGCGGAGGAGGCTGCAGGAAGAGAGAAATAGCCCTGTGCTGGAGGGGCCTTGCAGCAGCGTTGACATCCTTATGCATTAGGAATGGAGTATTGGGTGGAGTTGGGGAGAGAAGAGTCCTCAGGTGGTCAGGGCCTGATCTCAGAGGACCCTGGGGCCTCTGTACACGTGTCAGTCAGCTAGGCAACTGTAATGGAGCACTGGGCTCGGGAGCTTACACAACAGAAAATTCTTGTCTCAAAGCTCTGGAGGCCACAAGTCCCACACTGCGTGGAGGGCAGGGCTAGTTACCTCAGAGGTTGCCTCAGAGGTTACCTCCTGTGGTTACTGACAATTTTTGGCATTTCTTGGCTTGGGGATGCATTATCCTGGTCTCCACGTACATTTTCACGTCTCCTCCCTGTGTATGTGTCTGTATGTGTGCGAATCTCTATTCAGATTTCCCCTTTTTACTAGTCCTTAGTGGACTGGGGCCCAACATAATGACTTTTTTTTTTTTTTTGAGAAATAACAATACATTTTAAGTCATTCATGTTCAAGGTGGTTTGTTGCATAACAATATGTCATAATGGGAGCAGCAGCAAATTTAACGAAGACATGAACAGAAACGTGACACCTCGTCCTATTTTTTAAAAAATTGAGGTATAATTGACATGTTGCATCATATTATTTTCAGGTCTACAATACAATGATTCAATATTTGTATATATTGTGATATGATCACCACAGTAAGTCTAGTTAACATCTTTTCTAATACTTAGTATGGTAAAGTTAGGAAAAAGAAATTTTTTCTTTTCTCTTATGATGAGAACTTGTAAGGCTTACTCTTTCAGGGGCACTTGGGTGGCTCAGTCTGTTAAGCACTGGACCCTTGATTTCAGCTCTGGTCATGATCTCAGCATCGTGAATTCAAGCCCCATGTCAGCTTCCGAGCTGGGTGTGGAGCCAGCTTAAGATTCTTTGTCTCTTCTCCTCCCCATCTTTAAAAAAAAAAAAAAAAATTCTTTTAGTAACTTTCAAATATGGAAGACAGCATCACTAACTATAGTCACCATCATGTCCATTACAATCCTATGAGTTATTTACTTTATAACTCTAAGTTTGTATCTTTCGACCCCATTTACCCATTTCATATGCCTTCCACCTTGCCAATCATCATCTGTTCTCCGTATCTATGAGTCTAGCTTCCTTTTTATTATTTTTTTTAAGTTCCACATGTAAGTGAGATTGTATGGTAGTTTTCTTTATCTTGGCCTTATTTCCCTTCATCTTGTTTCACAAGGTCCATCCACGTTGTTGCAAATGGCAAGATTTCATTCATTTTTATGGTTAAGTGATATCTTATTGTATGAATATATCACATTTTCTTTATCCATTCATCCACTGATGGGTACTTCGGTTGTTTCCATGTTTTGGCTATTGCATGTAACATTTCGATGAACATGGGGGTACAGATATTTTTCAAGTTAGTGTCTTCATTTTCTTTGGATAAATACCCAGAAGTAAAATTGCTGGATCCTATAGTGATTCCTTTTAAAATTTTTTGAGAAATATCTATTGTGTATTCCACAGTGGCTTTGCCAGTTTATATTCCTACCAACAGCACACTAGGTTTCCCTTTTCTCCACATCTTTGTCAACACTTGTATCTTGTCTTTTTGATAATAGCCATCCTCATGATCTTATTTTAACTAGTTACTTCTGCAGTAACCCTATTTGTAAATAAGGTCATATCCTAAGGTACCAGGGGTTAGGACTTCACTGTATGAATTCCTGGCAGGGGTAATTTAACCTGTTACAGTGGATGGGGTCAAGGAGATTAAATGGAGAGACTGAGTTCTGGTGGTCTTGCAAACCAGGGAGACTGTTGTCCTTATTGGTTCATGGTGGGAGAGACTCAACCATATAGGGGAAGACCTCACTTCAGTATACCAGATACATGAGGGCAAACAGCCAAGCACTGGGGAAAGACCTGAAAGGGGCTAACTATTCCCATGTGGATGGTAAAAGGAGCAAGGTATGAGGGCCATCTCCTCTAGATAGCCAACACTGAGGCCCCTGAGATCTCTCTTCAGTTAGGAATAAAATGGATAAAACATGACCTATTAATAATTACTCTAGGTCCAGAGGAAAGAAACTTTATCCTAAGGAATGTATTCAGAGGAAGTCTTCTTAGCTTAGCTTACCAACATAACCAGGAGAAAATAATATGGCAATTAAGATGCAAATATATATGGTCTCCCTCAAACAGCTGTGAAGAGAGGACTGTGACATGAAGAGATGCCTGAGTAGAACAGGAAGGACTGCAAAGAAAGCCAACAGGAAGTGGGATCAAAGGCTTCATTACACGCTGTGAACTGCAGAATTGACTGGGCAGAGAACAGCATCTAGAGATCTCCCAGAGCACAGAAGTAAAGGACCCATGTATGAAAAGAACGGAAGGGCCAGAAAGTAAAGATTTCCCAAGCAGTCATGGACATTTATGAAAAAAGGCCAGACTGGGTGGAAAAGAGGACAGTAGTTAAAGAAAACAGTCTTGATCTGAAAAACAAAAACAAAACAAACAAACAAAACAAAAAAACTATGAACACTGGTAGGCATGTTTTTTCACATATTATAATTATACATTTAATTTTCATTAAACTCTAATCCTATTTTCCATAACATAGCTTTGTTTCTTTTTTTACCTGTAACAGAATACTGGAAGTATTTTCATGTCAGTAGATAAATCCCACAAGAGATTTTTAATTGCCTCGTTATTTTATAATTATACAATAATTTAACTATTCCATGATTTTATTTTGAAATTTTGCTTTTTAGAAATAATACCGAGGCATATATATTTTTTAGTTTATTTATAAATTGTTTTCTACAGAACACATTATTTCTGGAGGATCATTTCCTGAAATTTGAATTACTAGGTCAAAGGGCATGTAAACCCCTGGTTCCCAGACTTTAGGATTCCAATGACCGAGAAATTAAAAAAGTAAATAAAAGACCAAAATAGGGTTGTCTGCTTTTTCTTCTGTCCAGTAGGTCCATTAGAGAAGAAAAACCTACAGTGTAGTGTGATCATGCAAAACAGAGAATATATGTCACACCCCAAATCTGAGAGGATAGGATCTCACAATAAAGGGCTATGTTTTGGGAGAGGGGGGTGGGGTTATGGACATTGGGGAGGGTATGTGCTGGGGTGAGTGCTGTGAAGTGTGTGAACCTGGCGATTCACAGACCTGTACCCTGGGGATTAAATTACATTATATGTTTATTAAAAAAATTTTTTTTAAAAGGGCTATGTTTAAGCTGAATAACTTCATTCCATGAAAAATTCAGGGCATTGTCTTTATTATTTTTTCCTTTGGTCTATATTGGTGACAATTCTGTCATGAAAGGATGGTGGCCTGTTAGTGAGCACTTTGGAAACATCAAGTAGACCACTCTGCCTCTGCAACAAAGCAGTGCATTGCTTGCTATTTTGGAACCTAGAACTTTAACTTTTCACTTTTGCATTGTAACACATTCTATAAATGGTTGGACTCACACTGAATATGTCATTTTGATTTCTTTTTAAGAGTCCTGTAGGCTCCAATTCTTTTGTCAGCAATTCCTAAAGTAGATTGGCTTTTTCTGCATTCATTGTCAAAAACCTTGGGTCTTTTGAGTGATAGGCAGAGAAGGTCTGTGCTCTGGAAATGAAGTTAAAGGCACAGACTCTGTATCAGAGAGATCTGGAATCAACTTCTGTTCCTGCCATGCTTCTGTGGTTGTATCAAAAAAAAAAAAAAAATCAACCTGGGTGCCTGTGTGGCTCAGACAATTGGGCGTCTGCCTTCCGCTCAGGTCACGATGAAGGGGTCTTGGGATCAAGTTCCCAGCCAAAGTCCCTGATCAGTAGGGAGGGTTAGGTGGTAAATATTTTAGGCTCTGCAGGCCCTGTGGTCTCTGTCTCAACTACTCAGGTCAACCATGGTAGTATGAAAGCAACCACAGTCAACAGGAAGCAAATGAGTGCAGTTGTGTTCCAATAAAACTTTATATATGAACACAAAATCTGAATTTCATATAATTTTCGTATGTTATGAAAGATTCTTCTGATTTTTTTCCCAATCATTTAGACATAAAAACTATTCTTAGCTCAGGGGTTCTATAAAAACATCTGGCCTTGGAATTCATAGTTTGCCAACCTGGGTTATAAACCATAAGCAAATGTTAGAAAAATTATACCCAGTTGTACTTATGTGAATCACACGTTTTTTGTAACTAAGATTAAAAATAGTTATTTTGAAAGGAAGGTTTTAAAAACATTGCCCTGATGTATGGCAAGAAAAACTGTAGGATTGTTACAGGTATAACAATTTTGAGTCCCACCTTGTAATCCATGGAGCAGGTAGCTGGCAGGCAGCTGGGTAAGTGAGCTACAAGTTCTCTCTGGAGAGAAGAGAGGCTGACATGGAACGTTCTTGACTCCTGGCCTGGTGTTCTTTCCACGGCATGGAATCCCATAATTTTATAATGCATACTTCATAGTTAAGTAGACACTGAGATTTTTATTCGTCAATGAAAAGCTTATTCAAAACTTTGTTCCCCTGAGAAGAAAAGATAAACAATAATTTCACGTGGTAATTTTCCAAATTTCTGTACCATATCTGCATATCCAAACACAGCTGTAAGAAGGCTTAAATTGGCTCCAGGCAAAAAAAAGAGGTTGCCTACCCTTGTTGTCAAAGGCAATGCATGTTATTTGTTCAATGAAATGTACTGCATGGCCCCCACCCCAACTAAAAAAGAAACAAAACCAATAAACTAGAAAACCTAAAAAAAAAAAAAAAATAGGGATAGTTGTTAATAGTGTTTCCCATTGGCTTTCCATGTGAATGGTGAGAGAGAGAGAGAGAAGGAGAGAGAAGGGACGGAGAGAGGGAGGGAAGGAAAGAGAGGGGGAAGGGAAGAGGGAGGAAGAGAGAGACTTCAAATTTCAGGCAAATCGATCTACTATTGCTTAGTGAAGTCCTTCACCTCACAATAAAAATTTAACCGAATGACATCTTGGTCAGCTTTCTCACTCCTATGAATTTGTGATTAAAATTTATTTATGTTAAATACTGATTCGTGGAGGCTCAGAACTATTCCTTGTACCTGTACTAAAACAAAAATAGAATTATAGATGATTTAAAAGTTTTCTTCTCTGTATTTTTTAATTTTCCTATAACATGTTTATAATATACATGTACTCTATAGCCATGTTCAAAATAGTGAGAAAACGAAGAACAATGCATATTGTATGCAAGCTTGAAAAAAAAATTCTTCTTTTAAAAAAATGCTTATATTTTATATTTCATGAAACTTTATAGAACTGCGCTGTCCAGTATGGTGACTACTTTGTGTATGAAATGTGTCCGGTCCAAACTGGATGTGCTATGAGCAAACCTACACACTGAATTTCAAAGCCTCAGTAGGAAGAAAAGAGTGTAACTATCTCATTAGTATTTTTGTAATGTGTACAGGTTGAAATAACATTTGCCTATATTGAGCTAAATAAAAATAAAATATTAATATTCATTTCACTAATGTAGCTATTAGGAAACTTTCAGTCATACACATGGGCTGCATTATCTCCTACAGATCAGTATTGTGAGAGCTGTTAAACTCTTACAGTCTATGTCTTGGGTGGTTCTTAAGAACTGTTAACAGTAGTTAACTCTGGATAAGGGAACAAGGAGAACTGAAGAGGTTTGGAAGAATGGTATGTCCTCCTCTTGGGCCTTTTTCCACATGCATATATTACCTATTTAAAAGGTAAATAATTTTAAAGTAATAAAAATTAAAATAAAATGCATTCTTAAAGCTCTAGAAATTATTGTTACAGTTGATCAGAACCTTGGAAGATCGGGGTGGGGGGAGGGTTCCTTTACTGTCCAAAAAAGTAAATATTGAGATATTCTATTTCTTATTGCTGGCATATGTGTGTGTGTGTATGAGAGTGTAGATGTGTGCATATTTACAGTTTTTTCTTATGGACAGAATTAGATCTGATTGGCTCAGGACTTTATTATCCCAACATATTAAAGAAAATAAATTTCATTCAAGGAGTGGAATCATATTTTTGTGGGGGAAAATTATAATACATTCTCAAAACACCCTGTATCAAGAGGAGACAGTAAATAGAGTTTAAAGCCCTGGCTTGGGACCCATTCTCCACAAAGGATGTAACTTAATGATTCTGTGGTCATTTAAAACAACAAATATTTTTTCCACTGACATAAAAATGCAATTGTTTGCTTTTAATATAAATTCAGTTTACTTCCCGCTTAAAAAAGAAATCAATTGCAAGGCAATAATCTTTAAAATTAAACACTTTATCTCAACTAACATTTAATTTTCTTTTATGAGGAATTCTCCCCTGAATTATAGCCAAGGATCAAATTCTGTTAATTTTGTAATTATCAGTTTTATTACTAGTCATCTAGTTTATCACAATCTTAGACACAATTATATTCTAAAAAGCTACTCAAAGGACTAATTTGTATTCAATTAATAGCTTATGTTTCTAACACTATAAAATGTGATAAATTACATAAAACTCATACGTTAAGACTCTAATTACAACAACACCACCATTTAGAATTAGGTTAAACTATATGTGTGATATTGTGATTAATAACAAGAAATATACATATTTGGTCTTCATCCTCACTCCTGGTACAGGGCTCCTTAAACTTTTGGAATTTCATAAATGAAGAAAGACATACAAGTGATAGGAGCATCTTTTCTAAAAAAGCTTTTATTCAAATTCCAGTTAGCTAATATACAGTGTAATGTTAGTTTCAGGTGTACAAATATAGTGATTCAACACTTCCATACATCACCCTGTGCCCATTACAGCAAGTGTTCTCCCGAAACTCCACCACCTCTTTCTCCCATCTCCCCACTCACCTCCCCTCTGGTGACCATCAATTTTTTCTCTATAGTTAAGAGTCTGTTTCTTGGATTACCTCTCTCTCTCTCTCTTTTCTTTTTCCCTTGCTCCTTTGGTTTGTTTCTTAAATTTCACATATGAGTGAAATCATACGGCATTTGTCTTTTTTCTGACTGACTTATTTCACTCAACCTAACACTTTCTAGCTCCATCCGTGTCTTTGCGAATGGCAAGATGTCATTCATTTTTTTATGCCTGAGTTCATAACAAGACCCCGTCAACCATATCTTAGTTTATGTTAATAAGGTGACCTTTGGAAAACCTTTAGGTAACCTGGATATGGGAACTAGTTGCTAGGGTAACAAATGTGATTAGAAAGTTGGAACTTTAAGCCCCTCCGCCCCCAAACCCAACTCCAGGGTGTGAAGATGGGCTAGAGTTTGAGGTTAATCATCATTGGCCAAGGACTTAATCATGCTGATAGAATGAAGCCTCATAAAAATCCCTCAACCACAGAATTAAGAGCCTCCAGGTTGGTGAGTTGGAATACTTCCACAGGCTGGGAGGGTGACACATCCCAAAACTCCAGGGGACAGACGTTCTTGTCTTTGGTCTCCTTTGAGGACCTCTTCCTATATGTCTCTTAATCTGCTTGTTAACTTGTATCCTTTAATATCTTTTGTCATAAACCAGTAATCTAGTAAGTAAACTGGTTTCCTGAGTTCTGTGACCCACTCTAGCAAATTAATTAAACCCAAGGAAGGGGTAATGGGAATGTCTGATTTGTAGCCAGTCGGTCAGAAGCTCAGGTGACAATCTGGACTAGTGACTGGCATCTGACGTGGGGGGAGGCACAGCCCTGTAGGCCTGTGGGATCTGATGCTCTCTCTCACACAGTGTCACAATGGAGTTGAGCCATGGCACACTCAGCTGGTGTCCCAGCTTGATATGTGGAGAACCCATAGTCTTATCTACCAAAATGGAACTTATATTTGGTTCAACCCAGTGCTTACTGAAGTCTCTTAAATTCCCATTTACTGGAAAATGACCTATGGTCTAAAGAATGTGGGTCACTATTACCTTATATATTTCAGTTTATTTATTCAGTCACATTTCTTGTGTCTATTTTATAACTAAACAAAAATTTAGCAAGTTTATTCTTCTTATAAATGGTTTCCAAGCCATTAAACAATATGATCTTTTATCTTGTGGTCTTCAGAAAAGTCAGAGATTCAGCTGTTAAAATATTTTAGCTCTTTAGCAACTTTGTTTCCCAAATCCTCAATATAAAACTTAGTATTATTGATCTCAAAATATTATTTAAAAAAGAATAATCCCACTGTCTTAGCCTTCTTAGGCTTCCAGAACAAAATAACATAGACTGGGAGACTAAAAATCCAAACATGTATTTCCCATAGTCCTGGATGCTGGAAGTGCAAGATGAAGATGCCACCCAGTTCCACTCCTGGTGAGGGCTCTTTTTCTGGTGTGTAGATGTTCTTGTTGGGTCCTCACATGATGGTGAGGAGGATAGTGATAGCAATGCTCTGGTAGCTCTCTTGATGGGGGTACTAATTCTATTCCGAGATTCCACCCCCATGACCTCATCTAGCCCTAATTACTTCCCGAAGTCATCCCTACCTCCAAATACTACCACATGGAGGAGTAGGGCTTTAACATATGAGTTGGGGAGGGAAGAGACAAATATTCAGTCCCTAACATCCACACACACAAAAAAACAATGTTATCTCTTACACCAGTGAACATTGTTTTCTAAATACTTCAAAGGGAGAAATTTTTTTTTTTAAGTATTCATTCATCCGTTCATTTATTTAAAAAATGCTTATCAAGCTCTAGTCTGCCTCCTATCTGCTTTCCTGGAATCTGTTGCCTTTCCCCTACTCACTGTATCCTCAACTCTCCTCACAGAAGCTTATTCATTCTTCTCCAAGGAGTCCAAGCAGTAGACCTCTGGATTTTCCACCAGTATGTCTAGAATCTTCTTCTTCATTGCTTTACCCCACTTTCCTTATGTGTGAGCTGCCTTCTTGCTCATTTTCTTAGGTTCAACTTAAAGGGCATCTCTTCTAGAATGTTCTTTCCAGTTCCTTGGTAAAGGCTAGTCTTCCCTGTCTCCCTATGCATGTTGTTTCTTGATCTCCCCTAACATGGTTTCTTCCCATTAAACTATACACTCTTTCGGGTAAAAGATTGTCTCTCAGACAACCTTTTTATACATGATAGGAGCGCACTGAAGGCAGATGGAATGAGCAGTTTTATGATTGTTACTGTTACCAGGGACCACGGACTCAGTCACTGAGTTTAAGAGCCCATCATACAGAAGGTACAAGTTCCTTGAATGTATTGCGATTACCAGGTAATGGGAGCTGAGGGCGTCTGGGTTTTTCGTAGGAATTTGTAGCTCTAGATAAGCTCACAGATTTCAGGGAAGAAAGCATGCTCTGATGCAAGGCCAGCATATGGGCCACTGCTGATTCTAGACTTTTGAAGACATGGTGGGAGATCTGTTTCAGGTTGGGGTCCTTAGACCCACAGGTAATAAACAGTTTACCTGTGCTTTGGCTTTTGTAAATTTCTCTATAATCTCCCCACTAACACACACACAAACACACACACACCTCTCTCTATTTGACTTTTTCTTGTCTTGGTCTAATAAATTCTAGAAGCACATCAGTCTTAACAGAATTTCATGAACTTTCCTGGGAAAGAATTTCTACTTAGAACATAAGGACTTTTCTCCAACTGTGGGCACATATCTATCAATTTATGAAAGCTGATGGGATAATTAGACATATTTGATAGTACTTTTTTCAAAGCTAGCCTTGCTTGGCTTGCATATATTATACTATGATTAGAAAGGGAATTTTAGTGTTCAAAGGGAAAAGAAGACTCCATACTTAACACTGGGAAGTCAGCAAGTACAGAAGTAAAAGACATAACTTTATCATGGGTAAAGAAAGGAGCATGTGACTGGAGGCAGAAGGAATAGGAACATTTACCAAAATGCAATACTAATGGCAATTCAGGCCTGCTTAGCAATTTGAACTTGAAAAGCTTTGAAGGGTACGTTTTAGGGATAAAAAGATTGTGAACTCCCTCCCTTTGCTTAGGGGAAAAAAATCTCATGATTCCTTAATGTTTAGCTTCCAGGATTTGCAGGCTACATCGAAATGATAGTTTTTTATGCATTAATGTTTACATAACTTCTATTTTTGCAGACATTTAAATTATAGAGAACAGCAATTGTTGAGGGAAAAAAGTAGTATAAATAAATAGAAGCTAGAATTTTCCCCTGTCAGAGGTAAGCTTTTGCTATTCCTAGCACAGAATTCTTGTGCTGTTTGTGTGAGGTTGTTCTTCAGGCCAGCAAAAACTGGCTTCTCTGAAATAAAAATGTTGCAAGAAGGAGAATATACAATAGACTAATAAAAAGATTTTTGTCTTTTCATGAGTGCTACAGTGAATACCTTTTTAGCTTTAGGTACATTGGCTCACATAAGTACCTTTGTCATTTTCGGAAGAAAATGAGCAGGAATACAAGGTAAGTAGGGTATGCTCCACATTGTACATACTGAGCTTGGGCATGATGTATACCCCATGTTATTGGGTAGCTTGGGATTTTATATCACAAAATACATGTTTGGAGACTTTATATCCTGTGACTCCCAGGATGGGCGTAACCAAGATGCTGCAGGTCCTGAGGGCAGCAGCGGTGGGTTAGAGGGGATAGCTTGGCTGTGAGTCTTGGGTGACCATATATCCCTTTGACTAAATGATCCCCAAATCTTCTCTTTTACTCCCCAAAATGTCCCAATTTATTGGATGATAAACTTGATTACCTTTAACTTAGGAGAAACACCAAGGATGGAGGGGATGACTCAGCTTAAGCCTCCATGAGATCCCCAAGTTACCTCCAAAAAGGACAGTAATAATATTCCTCAAAGTGGACCATGTGGACAATTGATGCTTTCGTGGTCTCATATAAAATGTGAATAGTAGCTCCTTTTATGGATCTGTAACTTGTGTACTAAGTGAAAACATGAAGGAAGCTAGCAAATGTGGGCCCACAAAGCTCCCAGCTCCCGCTTCCTTCCCCTAACCCCACCTTCGCCACCTAGTGACTTCTGTCCTCAAGTCCCACTTCCATGTCTCTATAGAAAGAAACCCTGTGGTCCTCACTGCCAAGAACTATCCTGAAAAGGGCACTACTGACAAAGAGGGAGCCTGGTGCCAGGATTACTCCAGTTAGAAGGAGGGAAGAATTGAAGAAGTACAGGAGATGCAATAAAGAAGAAGTATAATGTGTTGAGGATGAGGAAATATTTGTGCACCCATGTTCCTAACAACATTATTTATAAGAGCCAAAACATGGAAATGGAAGCAAGAGTTCATCCATGGATGAGTGGATAAACAATGCATGTAAACAAAATAATATATTTTATATATATAAAAATATATAATTTTATATATTATTTTATATAATGCAGAAATGAAAAACAATATGATTTAGAAATAATTTCTGCATTATAATAATTTTATATATCATATATATGCACTTTATATATATATAAAATTTATTTATATAAATTATATATATAATTTCACTTTAAATAGGAATGAAGTACCCATGCATGCTATGCCATGAATGAACCTTGAAGATATTACACTGAATGAAAGAAGCCAGACACAAAAGGACAGATACGGTAGGATTCCCTTTGTATTCCCTAAGGTAGTCCAATCCAGAGACAGAAAGTACAATTGTGCTTTCCAGAAACTGGGGGAGAGGAAGATGGGGAGTTAATGTTTAATGGATAGAATTTCTATTTGGGAAGATAAAAAAGTTCTAGAGACGGATGGTGGTGATGGTTGCACAACACTGGCCATACACTTAATGCCAATTAATTGCACTGTTAAAAATGATGAAGATGGAAATCTTATGTTTTATGTGTTTCCCCAAAATCTAAATAAAAAGAATATTTTGAGGATGGAACGGTACCAGGACAAGGACATGAACAGGAGTCAGGAGTTCTTCTTTGGTTTTTGAGTTTGCTGGGATTGCTCTAACAAATCCCGACAAACCTGGTGACTTAAAACAACAGATTTATTTGCTCACGGTTCTGGAAGCCAGAAGTCTGAAGTCAAGGGGCTGGCAAGGTTGGTTGTCTGGGGAGGCCCTGATGGAGAATCTGCTCCTTGCCTCTTTTTGGTTGCTGGTGGCCACAGGCTGTCCTTGCTGCTCTTTGGCCTGGAAGGGCACCACTCCAGCCCAATGTCTCTGGGTCCCGAATCTCCATCTGCTTTTCTCTTACAAGGATGTCTGTCAATAGATTTGTTTGACCCTGAATACAAGATGATCTTATCTTGAGATCCTGCACTTAATTAAATCTGCACAGTCCCCCTTTCCAAGGTCACATTCACAGATTTAATGAGGACTTATCTTTTTTGGTGGTGGGTGGTGGTGGTGGGCACAGTCTGACTCGGTTCATTTGGAAGAGCTGGCTTGACTCAGAATTATGAAGCAAAGCCAATTTGTCATCAATGAGCTCTGTTCACCTTTCCAATAGGCTATGGAAACTTCTTGCATCCCGCCTCTCCACTGAACTCCCTTCACTGCCCTCCCCTACGGGTTTACCCTACCTGTCCTGACAGATGCCTGAGCTCAGAACCAGCACAGATGAATTTTAAATTCATCGGTTGGGTGTCTTGTTTCCATTTTACCTGAGAGAGCAAGCAGGCTGATGTCATGGGAGTGGGGGAATGTTCTATTTTACCCCATCAACCATAGGTTTTCATGCAGTGGGGACTTCTTTAAGTAATACATTGACTTCAGGGGAGATTCTAATGGTGGAAATACGATGTAAAATAGTCCAGCAGAGCCTTTACACTGTCCTCAAAGTCACGCTGTATCAACACCCACCCCTCTGCCAAGCCTGCGTGTCTGCCTGTTACTCCCAGTCTATGCCTTTTCCTTGGCCAAACAAACTTCTTCCAGGACCCTTTGATCATTTTCTCTCCTCATGCCAAATATAAACCTTGTTATCCACTGTGTCTGGAACATCCTCCCACTTTCTAAACCATATTGTTTTTCATTTCTGCATTGATTTCAAAGTCTTCCCTCTTTAGGTGGGTTTAAGTGATGTCAAAACATCACAGCCCCTATTCTTCATTAAGATGGTGGTTTTTAAACACAAATGTTTCATTTTAAAAACATTTAGGAGCCAAGTAATTGCCTGTTTTACTGTAACCTGTGGAGTGTGGACCAGGCAGGCCATGTGGGCACATGAAACTACATCACAAAGCTTAATTCTGGGTAAATAAAAGACATCTCTGGAAATTCCTGGGTCTTCCTTCCATCCTCTTGAAATCCGGCTTTGAATAGGCCAACCTATCTGAGTGAGGACGATTTGTAGTAAAAGTATTTGAGAGACCTGTGCAAGATCTATCCCCACTGAACAAAGTAAGAAAAATATCATAAGTGAAAGGCCCCAGCCTACATAAAGCTATGAAGTCCTTTATCTTTTTCTTTCTGCTTTAGGACTCTCATATTTCATTTGAATTATTTCTTGAAAAAAATGCCCAGTTCACTGGACAGTTTGATTACGTAAGCATTCTCTACTTAAATGGTGAAAATAAATATCAAGAGAATAATCACACATGCCAAGTGTGTTCAGTGAAGCAATATGTGTAGGCAGCATTGAAAACAGTGACACAGTGATTATCTGTGCATAACTTGGTCATAATATCATCACTGTCTAGACTACTAGACAATTAGCATCCAGACATACTATAGCTCAGATTGAGGAAGGTCATTAAAACATGAGAGAATAGGCCTATTTGGGAAAGAAAGACTCAGTTCATTCTTTTCTAGAAAGGTATATATTGGAATTTAACTTTGGATTAAGACATGCATTTAGGGTCAGCTGTCTTTTATGGGTCTCTGCTCGGTCATTATTTCCTTCAATCCTACGGTTTAATCATTTTCTATATATATATATTTATTTATATATACTTAGGCAAGGCACATTTCTTTGATGTGATAAATTATGTTATAAATTACGTTTTTATATATGTTTTATATATATATACACAACATATATATGTTATATATATGTTGTATAAGTGTTATATATACAACACATATAATATATGTTATAGATGTATACAACATATATATGTTATATATATTATATATGTTATATATACAATATATATACTGTATATGTGTTATATATATGTTGTGTATATATAAAAACATATATAAAAATGTAATTTATAACATATATAATATATATGTTGTATGTGTGTATATATAGAAACATATATAAAGCCATATGTAAATTTGTTATAAAAATAAATTTTAAAATTCCATTATGTTATAATGGAAGGCCAGAAGATACAATTTTATGTGACATAAAGCTATAGAGTGGCAGAGGCTGTTGTGCATTCACAAATTCTCCATTCTTTCCTCTCCTGCTGCTAACATAGGAGACCACATTTCCCAGCCTCCTTTGCAGTTGGGTGACTGAGTTCTGGCCAATGAAATGTGGGCAGAAGTAGTGCCTGGAACCTCGAAGTCTAACCCCTAACCTCCCACTTAATTTTCCATGCTTTCTCTTTTCTCTTGTCCACTAACTATGTGAAGAAGAGCTACAAAGCCCTAGAGGATGGTAGATTGAGGAAAAGGGAAGGCAGGAATGGCAAGCCACCATTGGAAGAAACACAGCCCCATCCAGAAGTCTTGAGTTTACCACTGGCATGGGTGATAAATATGGTTTCATTAAGTCACTGAAAATTTTGAGTTGTTTGTAACACCTGATAGCCCACACTGAATGACACATGGCTGACACTATCGTTATTTATTTGTTATGCTAAAATAAAGGAAATTTCAGATGCACCTAAGGTAGCTGAAAACTATTTTTCACATAGGTCTGAGGAACAACATCCAATGTAGTTTACCATGAATGAGTCACTCTTGGCATGGTCACGTCCGGTGCAAGGAACGCATTCCCTGTAGAGCCTCTATTTGTTCTCAATATGTAAATTTCATAGAATATACTTATCTTTCAATGCAGCATTTACACTTACATCTCCAAAGGTGAATTCAACACCCACTCTAGTAATGAGAAAAAAAGATCAGACAAAGCCAACTTGAGGGATACCCTATAAAACACCTGACCAAAACTTCCTCAAAAAGGTCAAGGTCAAAGTCATTGAAAGTAAGAGAGTCTAAGAAACTATCCGGCCAAGAGGAAGCTAAAAAGACACGATGACCACATGTATTGTGGTATCTTGGATGAAATTCTGAAACACAAAAAGGACATTAGACAAACACTAGAGAAGTCTGAATAAAGCAAGGGTTTCAATTAATAATAATGTGCCAATGTTGGGTCATTAGCTGTGACAAGTGTACATAGTAATGTAAGGTGTTAACAATGGGAAATTGGGTTTGGGGTATACAGAAACTCTCATTGCAGTTTAGTTGTAAATACAAAACTATCTCAAAATTTTAAAAATATTGATTTTTTTATAAAATAAATACAACATTTTTCACAGAAGAACTTATTAAAAAATATTGAATTACTTTCCAACTACAACTGGGTGACCATGGGTGGTGAAAAGCACACTTCAGGGCAAGGAGTGATGTGTGTACCTTGGACACATTTGACAACCAGAGATGCCAAACTCTGGACACACAGTGGCTGTTGTTAACAACTGTGGTCATTTCTTTGGTGATCAGGAAGCGAAGATGGAAGCATTTATCATGCTGACCTGACATTTATGAATAAGAGTCATAAGAAGGTTGGACGGTCTGATGTTTGGGATGGGGACATGTGCTATTGCCTTGCACCGTGACCATCCTCTTGAAATCCGTTCAGTCATAACTTCCTTGAATTGTGCATTCATTTTTCATGTGTTCAGTTTTGTTTCAGCATTGGAAGGATAAATTCCTTAAAACACTGGCTGAGTTTCATTTATCTTGTCCTTTCCTCATCTCCCATAGTGCCCACACACGTGTCCACATGCGTATGTATTCGCACATAGATGCATGTGGATATGTATTTCCTATATACACACAGCACCTAGCACATAGAAGACCCTCAAAAACTCTGGGAGCATGGGAAAGAAACACCATTGCAGGATTGATGAAGCAAGGCAGATATCATAGGCAAAAGGGCTTGAGTCTTCTGTGGAGGACAGATTTCTTTAGATAGCTATTTGGGTAGGACATTTTGCAGAAACTCTGATACAGAACCAAGGGGATGATGCCTCTTCTCATGACTTAATTCTTTTCTTAAACATAGGTCAGCTCCCAAACCACTGAAAGGGTTAATGTTTTGTTTTCATCCATCCCCTTCCCCACCACCCCGGCAATGGAAACACAACACCAGAGATACAGAAAGCCAGCTTTCAAAGACAGATGCTGAAATAACAAAGTTGCTTTTTCAAGGAGTACTTAAGAAAATGGCCATTTTCCGTGGCATGGCACCAACACGGTCACGCCGGTATTTACTTTTCCTGCAGAACGTGTGTGTATGTTGTGGGTTGCAAGTGGAACTTTGGCCAACCCTGGCCAGGCATAAAGGAATCATTTATGGCCCTTCAAAATCATTAGGGCTATTAGTCCTGACTTGAAATGAGTGAAATGCACAGACTCCTGCCAAAGGGGGAAACGGGTTCTGCTGCTTTCAACGTCTTCAAAGGGAGCTTCTCTAGGATGAACTGGTTCCAATCAGAGCAGGCTCCAGAGAAGTCAGTGACATGAAACACACCAGCCAGACTGGGGATTTTGCTGGCCTCACAGCCCTCCACACAGGAACATGGGGAACGTGTCCTTGGCCACCCTCCTGGTGCTCCAGCAAGTGTCTTTCCAGAGGCAGCATGGACACCTTGCTTTACCTAGAGATGGAGGATATGCCCATGCTCAGAGCTTTCCCTCCTAAAGGAGTCAGTGTGGGATCCCAAGTAGCTCCCCCTGTATGAGGGGTCATGGCCTCCACCCTCCACCTCTCTGAAACTCCCCCCTTCACAGCACAAGGAAGACTTTGTTTATTTTACTGATCATTAAATTGAGGTGTCACCTGACACCTGTGCTTCTAAAAACCTTTCAAAACATGCTGATATGCATGTGGTTTGGAAGAGAACATTTGGGTAGATGAAACAAGCTGAGTGTTTTTCTTTTCAATAAGTGTACACACGTACACACCCACATCATTCCAACCGCGTAGGTTATAAATTTGGAGAAGCCCCTACACCTTGCAAGGGCCTAGAGTTTTGACTTTTTGAAGGGAGCGACTGGTCTTGGCCAGGGACTTTCAAACCATGGGTTGTGAAATCAACTTAATGTGTTGAAAACAGCATTGAAACCTAAAGAATAGAAGGGAACAGAATGGAATAAAATGAGTTTTTGTTTGTTTTTTCAGGTGGTAAGAGTAAGTGCTAGTTTTAAGAAATGGGTGCTATTAAAAGCACTATGTATCTAGGCATATGGCCACGACCTTATGATGTAAAATGTTTTCTGAATTCTGAAATCCACTGGCAGAGTTGATACTCTAATCTCTTTACTGGGGATCAACACTCTTTTTCCATGTCCTGGTTACTTTCCTTTGCCTCTCAATCTTTCATGATGATTTATGCTCTTGGAGAATGAGCTCTGAGGATTGCCTCAATGGACCCTTCTGTTCCCTGGTCCCAGCCCTTGGTCCCAGTGAGATTCAGCTAAGAAGGAGCGCAGCAGGGCATGGAGGACATCAGGCTCTCAGCTCCCATTCTGTGGGTTCTCAATGGAGAAACATACCTTGCCCATCCTACTGTAGTCTCAGCTCATCTTTTTTTTTTTTTTTTGAGAGAGAGAGAGAATGTGTATGCACCTGTGAGTGTGCACGCAAATGGAGGGTGAGGTGGCAGAGGGACAGAGAGAGAGAATCTTAAGCAGACTTCACACTCAGCATGGAGCACAGCTTGGGGCTTGACATCATGACTGTGAGTTCAGAACTTAAGTTAAAGAGACAAGACACTTAACTGACTGAGCCACCCAGGCTCCCCTGTATCCTCAGCTCATGTTAATTTGAGTGTGCTTTCTGTTTCTTCTGGAATTGGGATGAATACAATGAGGTAGCCTTGAATTATAGTAGTGTATAGGCTTTTTTCTAAAATAGTTTTATATATAGTTTAAAGGGAGGAGATAAGGGATCAGGTGTCCTATAAAGTGAGTGTGTACTTGGTGGTAGGGAGGCTATTCTATTAAAAAAAAAAAATGTAGAATGTAGCAAGTGAGATTCTTTGATATAATCAATGCAAATATATTTTAGAGATAGGCAAAAATCTTCTTTTATTGAGTGCTTTCCCAGATAATTGTTAGACCGTTCAGAAGAAGGATCATAGAAAACAGTATCTAAATGAACACATTTCAGGTTAGCACATTTGATTAATTTGGGCATACATCACAAAACACAACAAAGACTCCTGCTCTCATGGAACTTACATTCTAGCAAAAGAAGACAGGAAAATTAAGCAGTATTTATTAAATAAATGATTTATATTAAAGGTGCTAAACGCCAGGAAGAAAAAGTACTTCAAGGTAAGGAGGGTGAGGATAGTCAGGGGTTGGAGACAAGTTGCAGGGTTACATGGACAGACCAAGTTAAACCTCATTGAGGAACTCTGAGCAAAATCTGAAGGGGAATAGGTAGTTGGCTAAGAAGTTGTCTGAAAGAAGAACATTCCAGTAGAGGAAACACCCCTACCTTGGAGAGGTTGACTGGAGGGCATGGGATTAACATAGGAATAGTTGGAGCTGGTGCTGGTGGGGGAAGGAGGACAGCAGCAAGAGTGGGGATGGTGGAGGCACTGAGGGACGGTCTACGAACTTTGGTTATACTTCTTTCATGAAATGGGGAACCACCGAAGGGTCTGGAAAGGAGATGGACATGAACCACCCAGGGTAATAACTGTTCTAGCTGACGTGTTGGGAACAGGCCATGGGGAGTTAAGTTGGAAGCTGGGAGGTCTGTAGGAGGGCTAAAAAGGTCATGTGGGAGAGCCACTGTTGGCTCAGAATACAGAAATACTAGAAGGTGGTGAGAGGTGGTTGGATTCTGGATATCTTCTGCTGGGAGAGCCAAGAAGACTGCAGTGAACTGAAGAAAATAGTCTAGGATAACTCCAAGATTTGGGGACTGATTAAACTGAAAAAAAAAATGCCACTCATGAAACTCAAATCACAGAAAACTGTGGCTCTGTGAATCAGTCATTATGCTCTTCTCTAATGATGGGACACATCTCTTTACAAATACTTGTTTCCTAAGGAATTCACAATGAGCTCTGATCCGTTAATCTAGACACCTCAAACAGAATATAGTTCATAACCCTAACTTTAAGTCTTCTCGTGTTGATTATTTCATGAACTTTTTTGAGAGGTTTTTGTTTACATGGGTCAAATTGCGCAAGGTGATTGTGAAAGATTTTTGAATGAGCCAGATTGCAAGCTTGGTGCCAGATTTCAAATCAAGTGTGTTTGGGTGAACAGCATCCTATTAAAATAACATTTCGTAGCTGACTTCCACGCACACATAGCTGTTGCTCCACATGCAGGCAATTAACCACTG
The DNA here is from genome assembly GCF_964662115.1 of Mustela nivalis. NCBI lineage: Eukaryota > Metazoa > Chordata > Mammalia > Carnivora > Mustelidae > Mustela > Mustela nivalis. The sequence continues at coordinate 136,395 of NW_028135704.1, forward strand.
ACGTATAGACGTTTGTTCCAAGTGGTGCTAAAAAAAGACACATTCAGCGAATTATTTTTTTTTAAGATTTGGATGCTTTATAGTGCTGATTGGGCAGTAACTGTATAAAAGGGAAGGAATATGAAAAGGCTGCCATGTATTGTTATTAAACCCAGAGAGAAGTGCTTTAATATGGTCCAGATAACCAACCAAAGTCTTTATAAGACACAGAATTTGTAGCCAGAGGGTTTATGTAAATCACAGAACTCAACCACCAGCATGACACAGTGAGGAAAATCAGGCACATCGTGTTAAGTGGCTGAGCCAAGAGCACATAGCTTGTTAGTAGTAGAGACACCCAGACAGGAACCTGGATGAATAGGTTGCTGGCTGGTGCTCTTTTCCCCATCCAATCTATTTTTTTTTTCTCTCTATCCTATTACAATTGAGATAGAAAGGGCTCTTCTTTCAGGGGGCAACAGAATGCCCAGAAAGAATGAAGACAGTTTTTCTGGGGTAGTAAGATCCATCCAAAGGGCCCTAGTCAATTTTACAAGGACTCTTCTCCCAGTTTCTGCTTTGTTTCTCTTGTAAAGCTACAGATGACCAACCTCCAGGCTCTGCTGGCCCTGCTTTGTGAAGAATCCCAGCAAGCCAGTGTTCCCCAGCCCCAACCTGCTCAATTCCTCTCCTGGGTTCCATGTTCTCCTGTCTCTCTCCTCCATTTTGTCACAACAACAGCAAAGAATTTGTCTGAGGTCAGTCCTAAAGAACCTGTCATTTCTTTTGGTGAAAGAAACACTGGACCAGGAGTTAGGAGAATACAGCTCTGGGGAAGAGGAATAATATGCCTTGCTCTGTGGGCTTGTATTACAGAGTTGCTATTAGCAGCAAACAAATAATTAATGTGAGTGTAGGCTCTTTGTAAACAGCGAAACACTAAGCAGCTATGGGATGAGAGTATGAAAAAGCTATACTGCCTTTCACTGATGGATAATTCCATTGAAGTGCCAGATTTTTTTTTCATTTGTTTTCTCATTCATTCAAAATTCGATAAATATTTTTCAGATATTTGTGGTGGGCAGGATCTAAGATTATCCCAGAGATTTCTACGTGCTGGTGTATAGTCAAGCCCTAACCTTGGTGAGCTATGAAGAGACTTTGCAGATGCAATTAAGGTCCAAAAATCAATTAGCTTTAAGAAAGCTAATTGGTGGGCCTGACCTAATCAGGGGAACTTTGTCGTGAGACTGATCTCATCTTGGTGAGTGAGATCCAAGAGTGAGAGAGATTCCTCATCACTGGCTTTGAAAGTGGATCTGGGGGGCGCCTGGGTGGCTCAGTGGGTTAAGCCGCTGCCTTCGGCTCGGGTCATGATCTCGGGGTCCTGGGATCGAGTCCCGCATCGGGCTCTCTGCTCAGTGGGGATCCTGCTTCCCTCTCTCTCTCTGCCTGCCTCTCCATCTACTTGTGATTTCTCTCTGTCAAATAAATAAATAAAATCTTAAAAAAAAAAAAAAAAAAAAGAAAGTGGATCTGGTCACATAATAGGAATGGGAGTGCCCCTAGGTGCTAAGTGTGGGCCCCCAGCTAACGGCCAGAAAGGAAATGAGGGCCTTGGTCTTACAACTTCAAAAGAATGAGCTCTGCCAAAAAACTGAATATGTTTGGAAGCAGAAACATGCTCTAGAATCTCCAAATAAGAACATAGCCAACCAGCACCTTAATTTTAGTCTTAAGATGCAGAGTAGAGAATCCAGGCATAGACCATTCCATAGCTAATAATTGAGAATGGGTTAAAGCTTCTAAGTTTGTGGAAAATTGTTACAGAGCAATAGAAAACTAGTACAAAGTTCCTAAAGGCAAGAGCTATGACATCAACTGTCATATCTTCCAGGAGTCAACACAACAGCTTCTAGGTAGTCAAATAATAAATTTTTCTTGAATGAGATGGGTGAAGGCATTTCATGGTTTCCTAAGGCAGAATCGATATTGACTTCTCTGGAAGCACATTATAACACCAGGCCTCAGTCGTAACTGAGAGCAGATGCTAGTAATAAGCCCAGTGTTTTCAAGTGTCACCTTTGGTCATAGCTTGCAAAACTAGCTGGGTGACTGGGGAACCAGGTCCTTGAACTCAGACTCTTTGTGGTCTGTCCTGGTCAGCTGGTGTCAGTGACAAAACATCAGTCAGATTTCTAACCCGATAAGATTTCTGCCAGTCTATACTTTCTTGTTAATGACTTTTCAGTTTTTTAGTTCTATGTAGTTGAGCAATGGGGCAGTGGGGGGAGGTAGGCGAGGTGAGTGTGTTGTGTTTTCTTTAAGCGAACACATTTTCTTTTCCTTCTTTTTGGGCTATTGGATTATGTTATTCAAAGTTTAAACAGAAGAAGAAACCATCGTTAGGGCTATTATTATACTGTTGTTCTATTTTTATACAACTTTATATATGTTTTTCTCTTTTTCTGGGTACAGTACATAAAAACACCAGAATGGACTTTCTCTAGTTTCCTCTCATCATTATGATCCTCTTGAGTTTTGTTTCTTGCTGTTCCTCACCTGCTCTATTTGCTTTATTGATTTATTAAAATGTTCCTTGAATGGTTTTCCGCTTGGGAGGAAAGGAATCAGTTAAAGAAAGGCAGAGCCATCTAGTTCTAAAAAATGAAGTAAATGAGGGCAGTACATTTAGAAAGTTTTCAGTCTATCATATTGAAATTGCCCAAGCAGGGAGAGGACTTCGAAAAGAAGGAAGGAAAAAAGGAAGGAAGGAAGGAGTTGTCCAAGTGATATCGACACTACTTGTTTTACCCTCCAGTCAAAATGAATCCCTATTTTTTTTCAGACGTGCCTGTTAGAACATAATCTTTGTTCCTCAGTCTCCCCACCTGTAAAGAGGCAACAGTTGTGCCCAGGTCATATTGTATCAAGATTACACATATTTATTATGAAGGAGATCAGAACATGCCAACCAAATTTCTGCCACTATGGCCTAAGGATTATTTGGAACCAAAGGCAATTAAGAATCAACTGATGTAGAAAGAGTTCTCTGCCTGCCTTTATCTGCCTAAAAGCAGGACATATATTTCCCTTTGAGAAAGGTGCCCCCCCACCTCTTCTAGGAAGAAAAAGCAACTCTTATCATTGAACAAAGAGTCAACACTAAGATGAGTTTGCATAAACAGACCTAATGAAAATAGCCCTTATCTTCCATTGGTTCCCCCATATATTTCCTAGCCACTTCCCCACAATTTATCAACCCTTCAAACCCAAGCCCTCTTTCTTTTGTCGAAAGGGTATTTAAGCCCCCAAGTCTAACCATTTGCTTGAGTTTCACACTTCTTTTTTGAACTCCCATATACATAAATATTAATAAAAATTATGTGCCCTTTCTCTTTTTCATCCATCTTTTGTTAGTTTAATTCACATACCCCTACGTATTGAACCTAAGAGGGTAGACAAAAAGATTTTTCTTCCCAACAATTAATTAAAAAAAATTAGCCCTGTGTCTGGCATTGGACAACATAAATGTTTGCTTTTACCCTTATCATTTTTCTATCTCTATTCCTCCCAAATTTTCAAACACCTGTCATTCACATTCCATCTACACACAGCCTCCTAAACCTTGCATGCTCTGTCCCTCAAGGTCATGTTTTCCCAACTCTAATTCTGGAGGCATTGATTTGTCTCTCCTAACATTGGTTACACAATGATTTTCATCAAGAGTGTTTATTCATTACTCTTATTAAGGATGAGGAATCTACCTAAAATGCATATGTATTGGGGTGCCTGGATGGCTCAGCAGGTTAAGCCTCTGCCTTTGGCTCAGGTTATGATCTCAGGGTCCTAGGATCGAGCCCCACATCAGGCTCTCTACTTGGTGGGAACTCTTCTTTCTCCTGTCTCTTTCTGCCTGCCTCTCTGCCTACTTGTGATATCTCTCTGTCAAATAAATAAATAAAATCTTAAAAAAAAATAAAATGCATATATATCTCCTCCTAGATTTAACTCAGAAACTGACACAAAAATATGGGTAGCAGTGGGGCCTCTTTCTGTTACCTTTCTCTGTTTTTGCACCTTTTCGTCTTTGGAAATGTAACCAGATTCCTCTTCTAAAAGGACTCTGAGTTGGTGACTTCACAGCCCATCTTTCAGAACTGAGAATAATAATAAATTTCATTCCTGTTTGTAGTAGTACGTTTTAGTGTAGGGACCAAATCTTTTCCCTAGTACTAGAGGTCTTTCAGAATTTGGGTCCACACTCCATCCATCAAATAGTTATTTTTTTCTCTCTCTTTATATAGATATATATTTTTTTCAACTCCTTTTTTGAAGTTAGAAACACCCTCTAGACATTCTAAATCATGACAGTCCTGCATTTGTTTCTGCTATTCTGATAAATCCTAATCTCTATTCATATTTAATGCCCATGTTGAATCACATTTCCCAAGGGTCTCATCCTAATTGCTTAAGTCCATCCCCCCTCTTAAATTTTTCCAAATTTCATTATTTTTCTATAATATCTACACTATATATACTCTCTATATCATCTAATCTCATATTTGAGAAAATAAAAAATATAGTATGTCTCTATTTTTACATATATCTTGTCATAAATATTAACAAAGTATTTAATACCTTAAAGTACAAAGATGAATTTTATGTTGTTATTTTTTTGTTTGCTTCTTCTTCTTCTTTTTTTTCTTTTCCTTTCTTTTTTTTGGCTCCTATGCAAAAATACAAGGTCATAAATGAAGTCAGAATTCATAAATATTTTGTTTATTTGAACCTAATTAAGATAAATTGCCCTTGTTGACAGGATCAGATACTGACTCTAAGAAAAAGTGGAAAAAGCACGAAGAAAGAAAGTACCTTTTAATATTTGGGAGGAAAGCAGATGAAACAATGTCTCTCCCCACACTGTTATTAGGTCCTACTCCCTGTAAGGTATAAATACTACCTTAAAAGGAACAAGGGACTTTACAAATGAGCTTAATGATTTTGACACAGAGAGATTATCCTGGTTTATCTGGGGAGGGGCCTAAATCCAATCCCAAAGGTATTAATGAGAGAGAGGCTGAAGGAGACCAGACACACAAAAATGAAGATGTAACCATGGTAGAGGTTGGAGCCAGGTAACCACAGTCAAAGAAGCCAGAAGAGGCAAGGATGGATCTCTTGGGGAGCCTCCGAAGGGAGGTCAGCTCTGCCCACACCTTGATTTTTGCCCTTGATTTAGCCACCGTGTTGGACTTCTGGCCTCCAGAACTGTGAGAGAATAGATTTCAGTTGGTTTAAGTCAACCTGTGTTAGTAATTGGTTACAGCAGCCATCGAAAACTAATATAATGCATAAACTTGAATATATTCCCATTGTCTGTTTATATTCTTAATAAAAATGGTATTACGCCATTACACCATGGGTATTATTTTTGTAACATGCACTTAAATATCCTACATAACTTCTTGTAGAGAATTTTAATGGCTACATGGAATTTATTGTCCATTACAATTTATTGATGATACAATTTATTTTCCCATGTCCCACAGTTGTGGATTTTTAAAATTGTTGCCAGTTCTTTGTCACTCTAAGTTATATTAAATAACAATCATTTTAATGAAATCTTTGTACACATTTATGGATTGTATTAGGATAAAAATCCAAAAAAGAGAACTAGTTGAAAACATAGTTTAGAATGCTTTTAATAGTCATCTGGTATGCTCAGGCATTCTCTTTAATATCTAAATGTGAACTTAGGGTCCCTGCCTACATAGTAGTTGTCAGATTCCCACTATTCCCAACATACATGGAACGTTTTCTGTCCTCCCCACATGAACCATCTGCCCTGCTCTTCTCTCCATCTGGCTACCACATGGCTGCATCACCCCCCATCACTTTGATAGGCTCACTCTGCCTCCATTTCATGCACCCATTATAAGTTGGCAGTCCTTATTTCTAAAGTCTTGCTTCCAGAAGCTTCCAAAGTTCCAAGGCTCAGAGCCCCTGATCCATGCTGGATTCCATACTGGAGACTTTCTGAGTAGGGAAAATGCTCTCCTCCCCAAGAGCATTCCGCATGTAGACATGGAGGTCACCGCCAATCCTGCTTTCTTGCAGAGACTGTCTCTCAGGGGCTCCACTCTTCTCTAACACATGCCCCATGACCAAACACATGTCCCAAAGCCAAATGTGAACTAGACCAGGCCTGAAGGTGGCAGGCAGGTGGAGGCAAAGTCCAGCTGGAGAGGTCACCTTTCCTCCTCCACACCTGTGATTGTGGACAGGTGGGAATGAGGGTCTGGTGTTGCCAGACCTTCAGATTTGTCAAAAGGAGCCTAAGCTCTCTAGATCTATGTGAAATATCTATATTCCTAAGAGTTGAAAAATTATCTAATATATTTTAATACTGGAGGGTAAAATAAAACACCTCAGCAGCTGAATCTAGCTCAGTGGTCCAGAGGAGGAGTGTTGTACCAGCTGAGGACCCAGGCTCTGCTTTCCATGAGTTTCATATCCTGCACTCCCAAGTTATCTCCCTAACGACCTATTTTTCATTTCCATGGAACTAAATCTTTAAACATATGAAGATTTTTAATCTGGTATATTACCAGGGCCTTTTCTTTCTTTGCATAACCAAAAACCACTTTATATTACTTTCAAGGGCTTTTCCCCCAAACCAGCAAATCACCTGCCTTGTAAATACAGAAATGTTTAAAACTTTGAAAATACTGGGATTTGTTCTGACTTTTATGTTCCAAGACTCCAGAAACATTTATGCAGGAGGTAAGCTCTGTACGTTCCATGCTGCTCTCTTCTAAACTCTTCCTAGAGAGGAAGCAGACGTTTCCCTGTTCCCCTCACTGTCCTTTCTGAATTTCACACATTACAGTGTGTGCACAGTAAAATGAGGCCCCTTGTGCAGTCATTTCACTAGCACACAGTACTTGTGCCCAACTTCCCACCATCTCTTCTTCTCTCGGCCCTTTATCCATATCTGCAGCAATGAGCATTGTGCCTTCTGTGGTTTTGCTCATTTTGTGAGCTTTTCAGGAGGCATGCTTGGAATGTAGTTGGTGAAGCCTTCAGCAGCCTGAAGTCTTCACATTTCTTATGTAGATTTTTTTTAACCTCTGCCTCAGAAAAGAACACTGGGTTTTGTTTACATAATTTCTTTAAAAGTTTGCTCCTGGAAGGAATGGATGTGATAGAACAGGAAACTTCCAGAATGTACAAGGATCCTTCTTCACTAGTATCCTAAAGTATCGATTGTTGGAACCTGCAGATTCCTGAACTGCTTAATCCCTATCATGGCCTGGGATATTATCTCATAGTTGTGTTCTTTAAACACACCTAAAATATACAGAAGACACCTCAAAAGCGTCAAAGGAATTTGGCTCTATTCCAACTTACATGATCTTGAAAATTCAATTTAGTGAGGTGTCCTTCACTCATTCCCTCTTTCGTTCTCTACACCCAACTGGACTTCATGACTTCAATGCTAACTTTTTATGATCCTTTGAATCTTGTTTCATTTCTTGGTTCTTGCTGCCCCTGCCTTGGTCCTGTCCTCGGTCTGTTCTCAGAGATCCCCTCACCTGCCCCTCACTCCCTGGCAGGTCTTATCAATTTCAACCTCATTTCCTCATGGCCACAAAAACCTGGTTGTGTCATCCCTGAGGAGCATATTTCTCTGGGTCCCCATGGCCAAACATGTAAGGGACAGCCCCTAGAAGGGTGGGCCACAAGTGTTCTGTGAGCATGCTGTTGGCTATACTTTACCCTCACCTCCTTTCTCCTCCCAGAAGAATTAAGTATCCTTGAGAAATCAGAAGCAAGGCCATGCTCTGGGAGTTAAGCTATAAAACACAAATCAAGATTGAAGCCAGAAATCTTCCAAGTCACCCTAAAACAATGGACTTGGTCACTAGCTAGTGAGCTTCACCTAAGAAATGATTGAATGTAGCAACATGTTAAGAAATAAGGTGGTTATTTTAAATTAAAACATAAAGACAAAAAGAGGTTTCTAGAAGTAAATTTGTTCATAGCCAATAGACTTCCAAATGTTCCGGTTTTGCCATCAGCAAGAATATTTCTATTGTGATCATGAATGATTCAGGCCACCCTAGCCTAGAGATAAGAACTCTGAGGCTCATCTATCAGCGTTCTCAGCCAGAGGGCAATTCAGCTCCCTCTAAGGAACATTTGGGAGTATATGGGTGTGTTTTGATTTGTGACAATGACCAGGAAGAGAGGGCAGCATTTACTGGTGTTTTAGTAACAGGACCAGAGGTGCTAGTGGTGCTACAATACACAAGATGTGTCTCCTTCATACGGAATTGCAGATCCAAGGGGCTAAGAGTGCTCCCACTGAGCACGTGTAGTTTGTGTTCTGTTCTCAGCCTCTCATTGTGTATTTGCCTGCAGGATGAGTGTATGGTGGTGAGCTCTAGATTCAGACATCAAGTCTCATTCAGAGGCTGGAAAAGAACTCCCCCTTTTACTCCAATAGAAAAGTTCCATAGAATAACTTCAATTGGTTATTCTATCTCCTGTCTCCTTTCCTTTTGGTAATCAGGAGCTGCAGGGATGGATGCTATGATTAGCTCAGTTTGGGTTTGCCCACCTTTGTGACTATGACCATAGTCTCTCCTGCAGGGTAGGGGGTGAGTATGAAGCTGATGGGTATCAGGTAGACACAAAGAGTAGCCACCAAAGTCTTTTTCACTTCTAGTAAAGTCTATATAAAACCTACATTCTGGGACACCTGGGTGGCTCAGTGGGTTAAGCTGATGCCTTCGGCTCAGGTCATGATCTTGGGGTACTGGGGTCCAGTCCCATAACTGGCTTTCTGCTCAGCAGGGAGCCTGCTTTCCTCTCTCTCTGCCTGCCTCTCTGCTTACTTGTAATCTTTGTCTGTCAAATAAATAAAAAGAGTCTTCAAAAACAAAACAAACAACAACAAAAACAAAAACAAACAAACAAAAAACCCTACATTCTAACCTGAACACTGGAGCACATCTTCCATTTTTCCACGGAACTCAATGACTCAACTAATTAGTCTTCATCCAATGTCAAAGATTGACATTCAAGTATGTGAGATCCCTAGGGCTGCCTTAACAAACTACAAACTTGTTAGCTGAAAACAACAGAATTGTACTGTCTTATGGTTTTGGAGGTCAGAAGTCAAGATGTCAGCAAGTTGGCTCCAAGGGGGAATCTGTTCCATGCCTCTCTCTTGCCTTCTTTTGGTGGCTGGCACTTTCAACTTTCCCTGGCTTGAGACTGAAAGTTTCAATCTCTGTCTTTCATGTGGCCTTTCTCTCTATGTGCTTGTCCTCAAATATCCCTTTTTTCTGTCTTGGAAGTATACTTGTTACTTGATTTAGGGCTCATTCTAATCCAGAATGATCCGCTCTTAAGATTCTTAATGACATATGCAAAGGCCATATTTCCAAATAGGTAACATCTGCAAAGGTAATATTTCCAAATAGGTAATATTCATGGGTAGAGTTAGAAAATGAACACATCTTTTTGGGGGACACTATTCAACCCACTCCACTGATTGATATGGTTATATCCCCAGAAAGCCAAGGTAGCTTTTTCTTCTCTGAGTGACCTGGTTCTCCAAATCCATAATCTATACCCATAGAGCATGAATCATTCATGACAAAAACACTTTCTAAAAGTAAAGCTTTTGAACAAATGTGTGGATGGAGAAAATGAGCCCCAATTAAGCTCCCCTTTGTGACAAACCTCTCAGAAAAGCATTAACTCTAATCTTCAGTGAAAAGCATTGTAAAATCAAGGTCGGATGGGAAGATGGTGTTTCAAATGGCCTGTGTTTCCTTTAATGGAATGAAGAGAGGTAGAATTTACTGTGATTATGATAAGCTTTTAGCCACACAGGAGTCAGGGTCAGAGAATTAAGTGAAACCAACAAAACTGTGGCCAACTGTGGTTTTGTCTTTGGGAGACTTTGTGAATTATCAACAGGCAGGGGGATAGAAATGTTCTCTCCATTCATGATACCTTCAGGGTTTGTGTGAACTGGGCTCTCTCTGGTCCTCACAATAGTTTTTGCTTTTTCATCTGCATTTTCAGTTTTATTCTTGTGTTGTTAGAGGATTGAGAAAAGGGTGAGAAATTATACTTTGTTTGGTACTGGTGATGAGAAATCTCTTTGGTTAAGCCAAGAAATTAGCACATAACTTTATTTAAAAAGCAATAATAATGTTCTCCAGATCTTCAGGGCTTCTGTTACCTGTGAGCCAGAGCTTAGCTCAAAGGTAGCTTCCTCACAGAATCCTTCCCTCTATCTGAAGCATCCTCCCCACCACCCCGTACCCATGCCCTACCATCACCTAGTAATATTGTCACTCTCAGTCTCTTGCTTTATTTTTATTTAAGGCTCTAGTCATGCATTATTGAAGATGTATTAGTTATATTGATTTAGCCAATGTCTGTTTCCTTTCTAGACTATAAGCTCCAGGAAGGAAGGAACTCTCATCATCTTATACACTCAGGACCTAGAATAGTGCCTGACACATAAGGAGCCTTTGGTCAACATTGCTTAAATGGAAGAATGAGTACATGTGTGGATTCTTTTGCTGTGTGCTGTATGTCCTGACCCATTTCCTCCCCAGGGCATTACTGTGATGCAGATTCTGAAGTGAGCCAGATGAATTCTTTGATGAGAAGCACAGTGGCCTGGAAATTAGAGAAGCATTGTAAGACGTGTGTGAGAATACCAACACTTGCTCTGCCTGGGTACACCTGGGCACTGGGCCTATGTTTCCTTATCTGTAGAATGGTGTGACAGTGGCATCTGCCTTGTAGGGTTTTTATTATGACAATTAGATGACATTGTATTTCACAGGAACAATACTTGCCATGTTGTAGGCACTCAATAAATATAAGTTACTATGGTGCCCTTTTTGAGATGAATGAGGTAATGTGAGCAACCATGCAGTGTTACTAGGTGGCAGAGACAGACTCAGAACTCAGATCCAACTTCCTCTAGAAGCTGAGTCAGATCTTGAGTCTAATGCTAATTCTCTTGATGTGTTTGAGGTAGGCTTCAAGGAAATTAGGCAGATATCACTGGAGTGCTCTAGTTGCTGGAAGGACGGAACATTCAGTACTAGAAATGGCATGGCTATAACTTGGTCACCACAAGGACACTGGTCAATATAGGGAAACAATATTAACCAACATGGGAAAATAATCTTCAGTTCTGTGAGAATCAGAATCTGATGGCTTTCATCTTGACTTCTTAGATATGATGATACAACAGGAGCAGGTCAACCTAAGCCAATTTACCAACAGGCAAGTTTCACAAGAACCACTCCAAAAGATGAGAGAATAGTTAAGTTCAAGCTGTTGTATTGCATGACAAAAGGCAGAAGTCAACTGGATGACTCACAGAATGGCCAACACTACTCAGCTACAGTTGTGGTAACCCCAGATTCCTGCCTTGCCTTTAGCACAATCCCAGTGCATTTGCTAAAGCCCTTTGCATAGTTACTTCTTGATTATCTGCTTCTCAGTCCATTGATTAGCAGAATCTAAGGTTAATCCCAAATACAACCATACTGTTCTGTCTCTTCAACCTTACTTTACCTTCCTAGCTATGTTTGGCTTCACCAACAATTATTTTATTTTTTTATTGGAAAGCAAACCAGTCACATAGCTTTGGAATCATGCTAGCCATATGCTGGACCAAAAAAAATGAGCTTTTGTATTTTTTCCGTGGACAATGTCCAATGACACTATGATTCAGAACTAAGAATTCTGAGGCTCATAGCGGTACTGCACTATTAAATATCCTGGTCATTGGGGTTGAGGATGTTTAGAATATTGCCACCAAGGTCTCGAAATCCAAGCCAAGAGACTGGGTCCTTTCCATCTGTCGACCTTCCCTTGCGGACATGGGGCTTTTAGAAATAAAATCTTTTAAAGATAATTGGCCAACTACTTTAGCTATATAAGAAAGAGATAAAAATAATTTTCTTACGTATTTATTTATTTAGTTGATCACCAACAGTTCCGAAAATACCAAACTGAAAAATATACCTCTTTCTCCTCCTTGGTGACACAATTAAATAATTATCTTGCTGCAAAGTAGTAATAATAATTGAATGTATTTGTTTCCCAAGTGTTGATTTCCTGATATTCTGCACAAAACCTAATGGATTTCTAAGCTGATTTATTTTTATTTGATTTCTCTGTCTTTGGAGGCTCCAGAGAATATTCACATTTTTTTTTAATGAAGTTTGTTCACTGAAGTTAATCACTCATTTATGAATGATTAAAAATAATTACTCATTCCTTTCTATCCTGGTTGTCGGGGATTAGTATCACATTCTAAAATATAGTGAAAGTCCATGTTAATAAAGTATCATTTTACATTTTCTCCTACCTTATACCTCTTTTCCACACATATTGCATATCTTATGTTATGAATATTTAAATTACTACAACTTGCATTGTACTTAGAAAAATTTGTTTCAGAACAATCCAGCAACGTATCTATTACTCTGTTAGTAGTATATTAGTAAATGCTGTGCCTTAAGAATATAGCAGACAGAAGTTCTCATGTGAATTCCGACACATTCAAGAGATAGATAGAGAGCCGTTTTCCAGACAGCACATAATCAGGGCCTGCTACACCAAATGTTAAGTGCTTAACATCTTTAGAGAGACCTCCTGGGCTTCTGACCAAACCAATGGTGAGCACTGAGCTAGGAGAAACTTCTTTGTAAGAAAGCCTTGTGTGGTTGCCAGGAATGAGAAAATCTATTGACTATTGCATTCTGCTCTTTTGATATGTTTTGTTATTGTTGAAAGCAAAGTGCAGGAAGCTGCCATTTATTAATTTCCTTCAATCTCCTTCCCAGGATCTGTAGCATGTTCTCACTGGCCAAGAGATTGCTGATTCAAGCAAATCTTTTGTGAGCTGGATTATGTGAGAAAGAAGGTGCCCATTTTTGAGTCTCTGGAAGGAAAAGGAAACTCAGGTTTTAAGGGAATTAAGAGGAGACAAGGCAAAAAATAATTTCTCTCAAAAAAAGTAAATAAAAGAGTTGTTATATCAACATTAATTCAGAATTTTAAGACAACTTTCCGGATCGTATATTAAGAACTCTTAACTGAGCCTGGGTGGCTCAGTTGGTTAAGTGTCCAACTCCTATTTCATGATCTCAGGGTCATGAGCTTCAGTCCTGACTGGGGCTCTGCACACAGTGAGGAGTCTGCTGAAGATTCTCTATCTCCCTCTGCCCCTCCCCCGCTCACGCGCTCCTGTGCTTTTTCTCTTTCTCTCTCACTCTCTCTCAAATAAGTAAATAAAGAAAGCCTTAAAAAAAGAATTAATTCTCTCCAACCCATATAAAATTGCTGTGATAAGAACTAAGGCATTTCCTGTCTAAGATGTTTACCTTTTAACAGCTGAATCTGGGTGACCTCAAAACTTTCAAGACCATAGATTATGTCTCTCTAACGCAGTGTTTCTCAGTCTTGATGTAACTTACATTTGGGCTGGAAGATTCTTTGTTGAGGGGGGACTGTCCTGTGCATTGAGGAATGTTTAACCCCATCTCTGTTTCTAACATTAGATGCAAATAGCATTACTGCCTCCCCATATGTGACAACAAAATGCCTCTAAACATCTCCAAATGCCTCCGGGGTTAGGTGGGGTAGCTATAATCATCCCATTTGAGAACCATTGCTTTAAGTGCAAGAAAGCAAGACTCATAATCTACAATTTATGTCCTAACTCTCATTAGCTGGCCATGCTCATCTGGAAGGCTAAGTTGAGGAAGATTCAGAGGGTTCAGCTATAAAGAATGCCTTATCTTGGTCACTTAGCAAGGTCTTCCATTGGGAGAGGTGCCATAGTAGGGTTCTCTGGAAAAACAGAATCAGTAGGATTTGTGTCTATATTTCTACATTATATCTGTCTATATATATCTAACATCTCTATAGCTATCATATAGATATACAGAAAAAGAAAGAGAGAGATTAATTTTAAGGAATTGGCTCACATGATTATGGGAGCTAGCAAGTCCAAAATCTGCAGGGTGGACTGGCAGGCTGGGGACCCAGGGAAGAGTTGGAGTTCAAGTCCAGAAGCCATCTGTTGTTGGCAGGATTCCTTCTTTTTTTTTTTTTTTTAAGATTTAATTAATTTATTTAACAGAGAGAGAGAGAGAGATCACAAATAGGCAGAGCAGCAGGCAGAGGGGGAGGAAGCAGGCTCCCGGGCGAGCAGAGAGCCCAATGTGGAGCTCGATCCCAGGACCCTGAGATCATGACCTGAGCAGAAGGCAGAGGCCCAACCCACTGAGCCACCCAGGTGCCCTGGCAGGATTCCTTCTTGCTCAGGAAGGTCAGTCTTTGTTCTATTAAGGACTTCAGCTGATTGGATGAATAGTGTTTGACCAAGTATCTGGGTACCGTGACCTAGCCCAGTTGACAGACAAAATTTATGATCACAGTTGCTCACTGCTCTTGAGTGAAAGCACTTGGGTCTGGTCCTTTGATTATATCAAACTTCACCAGCATGTGTGGTCAGCACCAGCTGTATTCACTGAGTGGGTCCAGAAGGACAGGCATCAGCCTGCACATCCCAGGGGCAGAGCGCAATGCTTTTATTGCTCTAGTCAGATCAGCATGTCTGACCGACAAAGGCAAGAAGTCAGAAGATGGCAATGAACTGTAACACACATATGAGAAGAGAAGGAATATCAGCTGAAAAGATGGAAGTAAATGTACCTAGGCTGGACATTGGGGATAGATTTTTAAAATGGAAAGATCAGGGGCACCTGAGTGATTCAGTCAGTTAAGCAGCTGACTCTTGATTTCAGCTCAGGTCATGATCTCAGGGTCACAAGATTGATCCCTATGTTGGGCTCCACACTCAGTGGGGAGTCTGCTTGAGATCCTTTCTCCCTCTCTCTCTGCCCCTCCCCATACTCACACTCTCACTCTCTTTAAAGTAAATATAAATCTTAAAAACCTAAAAAAATAAAATAGAAAGAATAAATATGTTGCAACAGATAAGTCTGACAGAATAAAGTCACTCGAGCTTGAGTGAAAGAAGCCAGAAACAAAAGCTATCTATCAAACAAAAACAAACAACAACAACAACAACAAAAAAAAAAAAAAAAAGAAAAGAAAAGAAAAGAAGTATAATCCACCTATGATGTTAGAATGCAGGGTGGCAGCTTCCCACATTGGCTTTTTGGTATCAGAGCACTCTCCTCTTGAGCTCAGTGCTAGATACAAAAATGGGTTCTGCTTGGAAAATTCATCAAGCTATATTTATTCTGTATACCTTTATCTGAAGGTGTATTATATATGAATAAAAATCTAAATTTAAAAGGCACGAGTAACAAGGAAATGCAAATGAGAATGAGGAGAGAATGGAGGCAGAAACAATGATTATGTTGTCAAATCACAGGCACCACACACTATTTCATCTGCTCTACAATATTTTAATACCAATTATGCTAATATTACAGACTTACTATTTTTAATTAAGGAAGTAAAGAGACTTTTAAAAAGACTGACAATATCCATTTTTGACAACTGATTAGGTGACAGGACTTCAGGATCCAGGAGGTCCTGAACTACAAACGCTGTGGTTTCAAAGCCATTAGCACACCATATGCCCATTCAATGACAGGTGAGTAAATGCCTCACAGAATACCAGAACTCAGCTAATTTAGAGATTTTCTTTTGGGTGGAAAAGTGGAATACTTCAACATAAGCTGATGCACTATGCTGGCGAGAATAAAAAGTGTGCTGTGTTCTTTGTCAACAGTCTTCAGAATGACAATGTCAGCGCCCTCCTGGGGTTGACCAGATGATCTTAAAGGTCTTTTCTGCTCACCGTGTTCTATAATTTCTGCATTTGTCAAACTGTGTGAAATATCCACTAAAATCATTACTATAATATATACTTTTATGACTTAGTACTTTTCTTCCATTCTTAGCCTCTCCTTTAACAAGGAAAACAGAGACCTCAGTGCTCATAAGCAAATCACTGTTTTGTTTGGTCTGGAGTCAGATGGGAGGCCTCCAAGGAAAACTCCCTTTTAGCATTTTCCAATGAGAAAGTGCTGCACACCGCACGAAGAAACCATGTTCTTTCCCACTTTCCATTTACTTTTATTGCCATTATTTATCTGAGAGGATCATATTTCAAGAAAGACGTTTTCCCTAACCAAAGGGAAAAAATACGTTTCTTTATAAAGAAAAAAAAAAAAAAAAGTCCAGCAAACACAGATCCAGTAGGATGTCTATCATTTTCAAGGCATGACTTTTTTTAAGGAGTTTTGAACAAGAGGATATTAAGAACAGTGGTAGCTTATAAAAGCAGCTTGCTGGATAAGGACCTATTTGGAAAGGCTTTTTAAAAGTGCATTATTTACCCAGTGGAGCTGTCAGGTTACCATGTTTACTCAAGGGAAGGCAGATTTTCTTTTTTTTTTTTTTTTTTTTAAATCTGGCCTATGCTTTTCTTAAAACAGTCTATTGACCGGAATCAGTGAAGAGTGGCCTAAGAGACACAGAATGGCCAGGCCTTGCTGGTACCTAAATAAATTGTCAGCCCAAGGTCATGCCTTCACTTGGTATTGGAAACTATTTTTGAATGACTTATATGGAATGTAAATTGCTAGAGGCCAAAAGTATAGATAAGACACATTTAAGGATGAGAAAACCACTCCAAAAGGCCCCCTGAATTCATCAGGTTTGCTTTCAACACTTAAAGAAGCAAAAACACATTTTGCCTATTCACTTTCA
Organism: Mustela nivalis; assembly: GCF_964662115.1. Taxonomy (NCBI): domain Eukaryota; kingdom Metazoa; phylum Chordata; class Mammalia; order Carnivora; family Mustelidae; genus Mustela; species Mustela nivalis. Next base: position 153,183 of record NW_028135704.1, read on the forward strand.
TTAGTAAATATATTTGTAATGGCATTTTTTGTGTCCATGACTGATTGTTCATATGATTTAAGCAAAATTGAATGAGAAGTATAATTGATTTGTCTTCTTCTTTCTCAGTTGGGCAGACTGATGCTATAGTCTGTGATTTGCTCTTTTGTCAGAAGTGTCCAGAAAAGGTTCCAGAGGACTCAGATGCAAATCTGGACCCCATTCCTTAGTGGATGCTCCAGTTAGTATCTAGTGCAGGATAGGTACAAGCATGGTTATGCTACTGTAACTAACATGCCCCCAAGATTGGTGGCTTCACATCACAGAGATTTATGTCTTACTCAAGCCAAGTGCACCATGGTTTAGGGAACTCCTCAAAACAACTGTCCTCCAGGTAGCTACCTGGCAGTTCTGACTGCCTCTATCCTGGTATTTGACCATGTCAACCCAAGACTTTTCTCACAGCTACCCCCAGCAAGGCCAGTAGAGAGACCTAGAACTCTGCTGATAACACACTGAGCAGAACTAGCCATGCGAGTCCAGCCAAAAGGAAGTTGTAGGAAAGTGGAATTGCCCTGTGTCTGGAAGGACAGGAGGGCCAGAGATAGAAGAAGCTCCAGGGGTTTTGCTGCAGTGGGAAAAAGGAAGTGGTCTAATTATTTACCTTTGGGATAGGAGATTGTGTGTGTGGTGGGGGTGGGGGGTGCTGTGTGACATTGATAGTTATTCTTCTGATCTGAAAATAAATTGTAAGTGGTCTTGAGCCTACATAATGTAAAGATGGTTGACCATGAGGAAGGTTGTGTTACTAGACCATAGAAAGTAGCCAGCTTAGAGGATTCTATTCTTATTATTTCAGTTGATTGATTAAATAGGAGGTTTGTAAAGACTTTTTAAACTAAAACTTTTATATAAAAAAACCAAACTTTATATAGGTAGGGGAAAACAACATTCAGGAAGTTTCCTTTATACAATTCTACAACTGGTTCTCAACCAAGGACAACGTGCTCCCCAGGGAACTTTTGTCAATGTTTGAAGACAGTTTTTGCTTTCACAGCTTATGGGAGGAAGTGTTATTGGCATCTAGTGAGTGCAGGGCAAGGATTTTGCTAACCATCCTACAAATTCACAGGAGAACCCTAACAACAGAGAATAATCTGATCCAAAACATCAAGTGTTACGATTGAGGACCCTTAACCTTAAGTTCCAGGTTGTGAACTTAGTGGTCTCATTATAAGCAGATTTTCCCTGATTTAAGTTTTTCCATTTAAAGAAATAACTTATTTTTATCTTTCATATATTTAAAGATTGACAAATAAGGAATTGCATTGGGTAATTCTGTAAAGAAAGAAATTGTGGCGTTTGGGTGGCTCAGTTGGTTAAACGTCTGCCTTGGGGTCAGATCATGGTCCTGGTGTACCGGGAATTGAGCCCAGTGTTGGGCAGGCAGTCTGCTCAGCAGGCAGTCTGCTTCTCCCTCTCCCTCTGTTCCTCCCTCTTGCTCATGTTCTCTCTCTCTCTGTCTCTCAAATAGATAAATAAAACCCACTTTAAAGAGGAAATTACAGCCACTGAATTACTATGTGTCCCACAAAAACAGAGCTCCCATACACTTAAAACAACATAAACACTGAGTGGTACTTGATGATGTCACTTACTCATTTAACAGACTTGTAGACATTCCCTGAGCACCTGTCATACTCCAGGCACCGTGTCAAGCACCAACTGTGTGGAGATGAGCAAGGTGCAGAAACCACAACCAGGGATCAAGTCTGAAGCAAATGCAGAAACAGATAGTCCAGTCACATTTGGTGGATATTGTTGGGTAGAAATATCCCACGAGCTGTGATCACTACAGTTAGGCTTGTGAGTGTGTGTCTGTGTGTATAATGTGCATGCATGTGTGCGTGACACACACACACACACACACACGAAAACCAAAAAATACCATTTGTATGAAGAATGGGTAAACAGATCTCAGACTGAAGAGATAAGGAACAACTTTTCAGTCATGGAGACATGCACAGGGCAGGGAGGAGAGGCAGGCCATAAGGAATGACTACACGAGCAGATGGAGTGGACTCAGACAATTGCCTCATGGAAGAGGAGGAAAGTAAGGAAGAAGGGAATGACTTTCTAGAAGTATGAGATTCAGAGAGGATGGAAGAGGACGGAGAAAGCTAAGAGGATCACTTGGGCTCTGACAAATGAGGTGACCATCCTGATTTCGCCTGTAGGTCATAGGAGCTTAAGTAAGCTGTGACTGGCCTCAGATTGGGGCTCTCTGATGTCTGTCTACCCTCCCCACTCTACCAAGTGAAGAGCAGGAATTTGAATCTAGCTTTGTAACACCCAAGGATGTGGCTTATTCTCAGGAAAAGATATTCATTCAAATCGACTTTAATTCGAGAGTGAAATCTGTCATAAAAATATTAGGAAGTTGTTTGTGGAACTTACTAGACACAGTATTTTGCTGTGATAGCCCCACAAATGGGCAAAGCACAAACCATCACATTTTGTTTTGATCCATTGAGATATAATTCACCTAACAGAAATTCACTATATTAAAGTATCTTGTTCGGTGGTTTTTAGGATATATTCAAAGTTGTAAAACCACCTCAACTATCTAATTCCAAAATATTTTTACTGCAGAAAGAAACCCCATACTAGTTAGCAGTCACATTCCATTCTCTCCTCCGCTCAGCCCCTGAAAACCATTTAAAATCTATTTTCTGTCTCTATAGATTTGCCAACCTAGAGGATTATATTCTTCGGATATTTCCAAAGAATGTAATTGGAATTATACTTATATTATATTATACTTATAATATATTATAATTATATTTATACTTTGGAAATATACTTTGGATATTTCATGTAAATGGAATCATACAATGTGTGGTCTTCTGTGACTGGCTTCTTTTACCTGGCATAATGTTTTCAAGTTCATCCATATTGTAGCATGTGTCAGTGTCCCATTTCCTTTTATTGTCAAATAATATTCCTGTGCATAGGTATATCACTGTTATGGACTGGTTGTCTCCCCCAGAATTCATGTGTTGAAGTTCTAGCTCCCTGGTACCTTAGAATATAGTTTTGTCTGGATTTAAGTTCTTTACGAAAATAATTGAGTTAAAAGAAGTCTTTATGTTGAGTCTTAATCTGATATGAATGGTAAGAAGAGGAAATTTGGACACAGACATATGTATGCACAGAAGAAAGACCACACAGGGACACAGGGAGAAGGTGGAGATCTGCAAGTCAAGCAGAAAGACCTCAGAAAAAACTAAATCTGCCACCACCTTGGTCTTGGACTCCTGGCCTCCAGAAATATGAGAAAATAAATTTCTGTTGTTTAAGTCACTGAGCTTATGGAATTTTGTTGTGATAGCTCTAGCAAATGTGAACGACCACATTGTGTTAATCCATTCAACAATTGATGGACATTTGAGGATCAAATGCTTTTTTAAGGGACATTCCATCTGGCTCTGCCATGCCAGGTCCACTTCAGTATGTCTTGAGGGCTCTGGAAACTCTCTCTGTCAAACTGTGGGAGCTCATAGCGTATAAGTCAGCATGGTGGGCTGGTTTCTCATCTTGCTTTTTCCAAGATGAAGGCTCACAGGCACACATACTCTATGCCATGAGGCTAGATACTGTGATTTCAGGGCCCTGGAAATGCCCATTTGCACAAAAATATTTCTCTCACTGCTTTGACAAAGTGCTACTTACATTTTTGTCTAGTTGTATCAACTCCAAAGGAAGGTTCTGGTAAAGAGTAACACCTGAGATATGTATAGATTTATAAAGCCTCCATGAAAATATATGTTCTCACCTGCATCAGGTCTGTGCTATGTGGACACCTGGTCTTTCCCCAGCAGAGATTGCAGTCAAGTCAATTACCATGTGTGAAAGCTTGCCAGTTTGGGCCAAGTGGGGTAAAACAGAGTATTAATTGATCTTGAGGGAGGTTATGATACTCGGAGGCAGAGACTCAGGCTTAGGACAACTGAAAGGGCACAGGAGGCTCTGGGTCAACTAGGGCAGCCAGGGCAGCCCAGACCAGCCAGGGATGCAGAGCAAGAAATAATAAAACCCTGCACAATTACATAATAGCTTTATTGCCTTTAATGCCTTTGCACATGTACTGACTGCATCTTCATGCATGCAAGGATATAGCCATACGTGAACAAAATGGTGACGTGCATTACTCTCACTCTCAGATTAAAGAGAGACCGAGGGTGAAAAGCCATTATTCCAGATTGTAAAGGAAAGCTCTCCTTTCCCCTTGACCTGAGGCAAAAACCAAGTTCCCCAGGATTCACCATGGACGATGACAGCTGCCTACTTTCCTAATGTTGTTCATTTTCTCTTATTAGGAAGCTCCCCTGGGGCAGCTGAGTGCTTGAGAAAGGGAAAGGGTTTCTACCCAGAGGTGAGCCTCTTTGCCTACTGGCACACCAGTCCAAGCTGAGTGTCATAAAGAATGATGGGCAAGAGGTAAAGAGACCCCCTGCACCATTGACACTTTCTGCGTGAGGGTGCAAATCATACATATATAACTGATATTGTGCTCCTACCCAGCCATCCTTTTATGGGATCTTGGATACTCAGGGCTGTTTGTGTAATTGCTTCTTGTAAATGAGCTCCTACTCTGCAACACTTTACAGTAAACCACTTTCCTTTGCCATCTGGTATCCAGTTGTTTTAACCGGGTTTCCAGGATTTGCATCAGTCATTTCCAAGAACCTTTTTAACCTTCACGAAATGATATAATTGAAGTCTATCCTTTCAACTTTACATTTGCTTGAGAAAGCCTTTGAAGTCATGGCATGGAGAAGGCTGAAGGATGGGATGAGATTAAAACAAAAGGACCATCTCTTCTCCCTCTGAGATGGTCAGAAATACTGCTTCTGAGGTGTGGGGTCCCAAGGTTGGAACGGGTTATTACCTCTGCTGTGGGCTCATCTGGACAAGAAAGCTCTCTTGTGATGGTGAAATGGAGAGGTTGGCAAGCTGGGAAAAGGAGTGCCCTTCCCTTGACCTGATCTAGAAATCCTCCCTCTGTAGAAATTGGTGTCTCTGCCACTGCTTCTGCATTACTCACCCTCCTTCCCAACCTGCTTGAGCTGAGTTCCCTGCCTTGCCAGAAGCAGAAGGAAATGAAGAGAAATCCGAATGTGTGCACCTTGCTACTTCCTGTTCCACTGAATAGTGCACGTGGCAGAGGCCTGGGGCACTAGGTAAAATGGGTGCAAGTTACCTGCATTCTCCAAGCAGCCAGAATACAAAACACTTCAGTTGCAGGTAAGTCTATAGTTCAAAGTGTTTTTCTGTTCCACTACCTGGCCACCTCGTATCTTTTCCATTTCTAGTCCTAATCACAGTAGATGCAGAGACGCCTCCAGAGGCCTAAGTGAAGAGAAGCTTTAATTAAAAATACACTTCCTGGGGCGCCTGGGTGGCTCAGTGGATTAAGTCTCTGCCTTCGGCTCAGGTCATGGTTTCAGGATCCTGGGATCGAGCCCCACATAGGGCTCTCTGCTCAGCAGGAGCCTGTTTCCCCTTCTCTCTCTCTGCCTGCTTCTCTGCCTACTTGTGATTTCTGTATGTCAAATAAATAAATAAAATCTTTAAAAAAAAATACACTTTCCACCTTCCCCAAGAAAGATTTTTCCAACATGCCCTTTACTTACATTTAATCCCATAATGACCTGCTAGCCCCTTGAACAGTAGCACAGATTCATTTCTGACTCAAACGAAACGCATTTTGCTTGGGTCATTCTGAGTATTTTCTCATTAGTAAGGCTCATAGTCCCCCCAATAATTTAATCTGGAAGCTATTTCTTTTTAAATAAATCAAAAGGTCTTGAGAGTTTCAAACGCTTTCCGAAAGAAAATTCCACTCTCATTTATCTTCCTGTCTTCCACATTCTGGCTTCTGATTTTTGAGAGCTCAGGGTGTGGGGGGAAAGCATGGGACGCACTCATGAAAAAGTTCAATCTATGGAATCTGAATGAAACTGGATCTTACAGCCCATCTCAAGCAGGGTACACATCCAAAGGAAATGAATATCCAACCCTGCAGGAGAAGTGACCAGCAACAGTTACTCACTCTGTCCTTGTTTTCGAAATAAGGGGTTATCATCTTATCATCCAGCCAATCTTCCTGGACATGCATACTCTGTTCTCTCTAAAGCCCCACTCTCTGTGGCTTCCTTCTGGCCGTTCCCTATATTGATTCCCTGACCTCTACTCTCTCTGCCTCCTCGGTGGTTCTCCCATCTCCCCACTCCCCACGACAGACAACGCGGTGAGCTCTGCATCTTCTCTCTCCCCACTTCCCATGACAGAGATCTGGTGGCAAATCCAGCAAATCCTGGATCCTAGCTCCTTAGAAGACTTGGGTAGGGTTAGTGATGTAGCTTGCTGCTGAATATTCTCCAACTCAGTGGAGACAAGGAGCACCTGCCCTGTCCTCTCGGAGGGGGAGGCAGTTCAGTGAGCTGGTTTTAGGACCTCTGGGCAATTTACAGGTTCCTTACAGTCATGTCCTTACCTATTTGAGACTTCAGTTCAAAGTTGCCCTGTGTGTATGTTGCTCGGTGTGACTTGATGGGCCCCTTGTTAACTGCATTGTAGTAGGTGAGAGAGGAGGACAGGATTCCTAGAAAATCTACATTTTCCATTCCCTTCTTCATTGTATTCATTTTTCTGGCTTCTTTAAACCCTATGAGAAAATATATCTTTGCACCTAAAAAGAAATTTCAGGATGCAAAATGCTGATAGGCTTGAGTAAGAGTTTTTATTGTGTTGTTTTCTGTTAATGTAATTAAGCCATGCTTCATCTGCTCTGTTTCCTAATAACGTCTTCTAAACTGGTAGGCAGAGACTGAGTTTTAAAGTTTGAACACATGGCCATTGAGAGGTGGGGCCCTCCTGAGGGTTAAACCCTGCAAGATTTTATTCCAAGGAAACCATGGGATTCATGGAGAAAGTGGGTCCTATCATTGAAGCCAACATGGGGAAGATCCACCCAGGAGGACACAGCGCCCTTAAGGAGTCTGAAGTTTAAGCCAATGTTCTCTGCTATAGGTATTGTGTTTCATCCAGATACGCTTCTGAACACTCAGACTTGTTTGAGATGTTGGCAGTAGAGTTCCGGAGGAAGGGATGTAGCCATCATCTGTTCACCAAAGAGGACTATAAGAACTCCCACACCGAAGGGCTTCATTCATTCTGTTTGATGTGCATCCTCAGAAGCAGCATCTGAGAACAATGGTATCAACAGCGATGATGGCAAAGGCTGGCTTCCAGCAACTGTTCTGTTGAAGGAGTATTGGACCCGACAGTATATTCATCCAGTACATTCACTGGGTGTGATGTCTTTCTTCATTCAGGCACCAGGCGTGCTCTAGCCACTTGCTTATTGGAGGAAACTGCCTTCTATTGGGACAGCTTGGAGGCTTGCCTGCTGGGCACCTTCCTATGTTTGCCTGGGTGTGAGTCCCCTTTAAGGAGGGAATAGATCCATCATGAATCGGAGCCTGTGCTGAAGCCGATGTCCAGTGTAAGCAGAGCAGGCCTGGATTTTTACTGTGTGGTGTTCCAAGTCAACGTTTTGCTGAGAAATATTAAGTGTAACCAAATATTACAGGGAACACACTGTTCCTGCTATATTTCCAGGGCATCTGATCAATGGGAAAAATGAGAAGTGGAAATAAACAGAAAGGACAGAGAATGGAGCAGGCAACTGGGCTCAAAGGAAAACTGAGTAAAGCAGAGGAAGCGATTTTCAGAGTAAATACAGATAACTGGGGTGATGCTGTACAGAAAAGAAACTTCTGTCTCTCCTGCTCTGGGGCCAGGTTAAGCCAGGGAGTCTGGTGGGGCCACATAGAGCATTTTTCTCTAGGGCTGAGCATTTTCCTTAATAAGTCCAGCTGTCAGGGGCGATGCCAGGAACCAGCAGGATGCAATGCAGTCAGGCAAGGAGGTCCAACATCAGGGAGAAAACAACCCAGCAACATGGAAGCTGATGAACTGTGGCCAGGAGGCCAGACAGCCCCAGGGCCCTGGGTTCATAGGGAAGTATGGCACATGTGGAAAAGTTCCATCCAAGAGAATTGAGAGCCCCTGGGGACTCTGCCTTTTAAGCCAATGGTGTCCCCCTTGGAAACCTCTCCTACATCAGCTCTTGGCACATCAGAATAGTATGTGATATAGGCTTCTTGTGGAAGTCCCAATGCCCACTCTGTAGAAATTTGTAGTTCTTTTTCATTGCAAGGCATCTGTGTATTACAGGGTATTGAGCAGCACCGCGGCCTCTCATCATGAGATATCCAGAGCACCTTCCCACAACTGTGACAGACCAAAAATACCTTCAGATGTTGCCAGATAGCTTCTGGGAGACACAATCCCTCCCTGGTTGAGCACCATGCAACTGCCAGAGTCGCAGAACCAAGACCTAGAAAGTCTTTGTAGCATGTCTGTGATTGCCCGAGAAATTGATTCAAAGCCAGATACGGAGCCTGTAAACTCAGACCTTTGAAGGCATCTCAGACTTTACCATGAATGGAGCCTCAGCCTGAGCAAAACAGCATGTAGATCTCTATCCTGCTGGGTTCAAGCATGGGCTCCATGCTTGACGTACTGCCTATGTGAGCATGGCTACCTTCCCTTATTTTGTTGTCTCAGTGTCTTCACTGTAGAACAGCTTTGATGAGAATGATGCATCTCACTGGTAGTCGGGTGTGTCCACCAAGATCGGCCAAGACAAGTGTGTAGCACAGGCTTGCTGTGTGGCAGATGCTCATAACAACTGGTCTGTGCCTTCTCTACCATCTACCATGTGTTCTAATAAATTGCTTTGAGGTTTCTTTGCTTCAGTGGTTCCCTCTCCCTGGAATCCTCTTCCACCCACTTCATGTGACCAACTCCGTCCTGTCCATTGAGCCACAATTTAAATGTTATCCCTGAACAGCAGGTTATGAGTCTCCCTGCTGTGTCCTCAGAGCAGCCCCTAGAGCCCTGGGTTTACCATATTAAATGTGTTGAAATGTCTGTGTTTGTGTCTGTCTTTCTAACCAGACCTTCTATGACCAAATAGGTCAGGGAACCTGTATAATGAATATATACAGCCCTGTGGCCCTTGGGGAAGAGGTCACATTTTGCTAGGCAGGAATGAGAAGAGTAGGGAGCCTGCTGGCTAGAGACAACCTTGTGAGGAGAAATGCTTGAGATGTGAGGGAGCAAGGAGAGTGGAAGTCAGCTGGAAGGCATGAGTGCCAGGCTGCCCTCTACAGAGGCCTTCCACAACACTCTCATCCTTAGTTTACCTGCCAAGGGGAAGCTCTCCTATGCCTTTGGGAGGGTGCGGTTGCAGTGGTGAGAACAAAACTCTGCCATGAGCAGATTCAACTGGCAGTGGTGTGGTGTGTGGGATAAATTGGACTGGACAGGTCTGGAGGCAAGGAAAGATTAGTTAACAATTTAAGTAACTGCAGGAGAGAGGTCACGGGGGCCAAAACACAGCTGTGAAGCATCCTCAGGTTCGTAAGTGTTACTTTTAAGAGAAGGGTAACAAATGATGGGCTACTAATTGTTTCCGGAGACAAAAGAGAGGAGGAGCCCTCAGAAGCCATGTGAGTATTTTGGTGTGTGAGAAGGTGGTTTTGCCAGCAAGGTTTATTGCATGGGGGAGTGGAATGTCAAAGAAAGTTCTGTGGTGTTCTCTGGAGATCTTTACAAGATCAAGATGGCCCTTTCCTGTGAGAGGTGGTTCAGGGCGCTGACAGAAGTCAAGAAATGAAGCCAATGGGGAGGGGTAAAGGGAAGACTGGTAGAGATTGGACCCAAGCTGCTGTGTCTTTATTCTGGGAATCAGAATCATTTCTCACAATTTAGAAATCTCATATCACATCTCTGACCAGTTAGGTCTTATCTTTAGGAGAAATATTGAATGTAGCAATATTTATAACAGATGTGGGGGAGTATTTGAGGACTGGATGGAGAACAAACAATATCAGAGCTAAAGCATCTTGAAGATTGTGGAGAGGAGAGAGTGTAAACACCTGCTTGAGTAGGTCCCCGCAGCTGAGATTTGGCCCCCCCCCATCCTGGAGGCCCATCTCATCTTCTGGACCTCCTTTAGAAAGCCTAGATCAGGCTATAAGTCAGGTCTCCTCAACCCCAGCCACATTTTCATCTTTGACTCTTGCATGAATATTTGTAAAATCAAAGGATGTATTCAAAGTCACCTTACCTGGTCTGGTGTAGGAAGCCTTGGCCTGAGCCTGGAATCAGAGCTTTCTGCAGGTAGTTTGCTGTTGTTCGGAAGGGACAGAGAGGCCTCCAAGCCAGACATGGCCCCTGACATTCTCATCGAATAAGGAGAGCTGGTAAGTAGCTCAAGAGAGAACACAGAAGCAGAGCTCAGCTCCAAAGTCAACGCTTACCATGCTCTCCTCTCCGAGTGCAGCTGTGGTCTGGCCAGCTGGGAGCCTTGTGTGATCTCCGTGGAGTCTGGCAGGAGAAAGCAAATGAGCTGCTGGCCTGGGCTAGGCCCTTTGCCCTCACCTGGGCTTTCAGAAAGGGAGCCAGTGTCCTGAATTATTCATGTCTGCCTAAGTAAAGGGCTGCAGAAAATAGGAGGAACCCCCTCCCCGCCCATCAGCACTAGAAACAGAGGAGGAGGGAAGCACTTCTTCCAGGGATGGTAGCAAATTTCAACAGAATACTCATACAAGAGTTGGGTCAGGGCAGCCTTCACATGGAGCCTCCTTCCAGCTTCCCTGCATAGAGACCTCGCATTCTGTTTCCAAAATTAAGACTGTGATAATGAGCCGGAAGTTACCACAAATTAAGACACTCCGAGCTAACACCCAAACAGATGTGATGCTAATGTTTGCAAGTGAAATACCTACAAAAAAATCCCTTTAAGAGATTAAAGAAAGAAGGAGAGGAACAGCCCGTGTTTTCCATATCTGGCCTGATTAAATGAGTGAAGGAAGGGGGTTCTTCGCTAGGATCCTTGCCAAATAGAAGAAGGATATAAGATATGGCAAGGATGAAGGAAGTGGTCGAGAGAATGAATGGTGTAACTCTCAGTGATGGCAGGTGACAGGTCAGATGGGAAATGGTTGAGCGATCGTATTTGTCCTTACAGTTGCTGCCAGGTGGCCACTAGGCCAGGGCAGGCAGTGATAATGTAGTGCTACCATCACAGCCACAGTGAGGCCACCTCTTCGTGGGGTCCCTAACTCCTGAGTGACCTGCCACCAAGGGGCTTCTCCCTTCATGCGGGTTCCTCAGAAGGCTCCTTGCTCCTAGGAGTCTTTGTACATTGGACCAATGTGTCCAGAGAGCCTACTGTGTGCTGGGCTTATGCTGTTCCTGCCTATGCTAGATGAATAAACTGTGTTTAAGGAGTTCACAGTTGAGCCATAGGAACAATTGAGAATATATGTGACTGTTGGCTTAAGCACCTCCATTTACTTTGAATAACGGGAGTTAATTGAACACATTTCACGCTTCCCCACAGCCCTTACCAAGCCTTTGGAGGTTTCAGTCCATTGTTGCTGCCAAATGCAGCCCACCAGGGACAGATACTATGTGTAAAAGAATAGTTTTGCATCCTCTCCATACAGTTGGTTAGGAAATGACATTGAAAGAAGGGAGCTTATGAAATAAAAATAAGATGTTACATGCGGCGAAAGATCTGCATCAGGACACAATTATTTGTTCCTTCAACACAATTATTTGTTCCTTGGACAAATACGAGTGCACACTCACATCTAAGATATTGAGCGAGGCGCTAACTCTGAAACAAGGTGCAGGAAGTTGTTGAAGAGGCACCCAGCTCATTCAGTACTCTCTCATGCAGCATGGAAGAGCAAACTAAAAATATCAGAATGTGACATACTGCGCTGAATACAGCATAGGTGAGTGGTACAGATAATTTGTGCTGAAATCTTTCCAAGCCATAAAGGTAAATTCACAGAGGGGAAAGATAGACCTGAGGTCTTGAAAAGTCGTTGAAATTTCCAAAGCAAAAATGGAAGGGAGGCTTATCCTGGGCTGAGGAGGTAGGCAACGGTGAAGATGGGAAGCACAGCAGGAGTCTGAGCAACCTTGGGAATATTTAGTCCCATCTGGTTGTTGCCCAGCAGGTATGTCCTCAGTTCTCCCTGCCCCCACTCTCAGGGTGGTCCAACCACTACCTTCATCTCTTCTGGGTGGATGCCACTAGAAGTTCTTTGCTGGATCTCCTGCTTCTACTCTTGCTGCCTATTCCCCCACCAGACCCAGTCTCCACAGAGTGGTCTTATTTAAACATAACTTATCTCATGTCATGCATCCTTAAAAAAGAGGCCCACATACTTCTCAAAATCCTAACTTCCCTCTCTCTCCTGCCTGCTGATTCTGCCTGTGTCTCAATGGGTTTCTTTCTGCTCTTTGCACTGACCATGTTCATACCCCCATGAAAGGTTGTAGACTCAATTTGCCAAGAATGGCCTACCCTGACCCTTTGACTACAGGTTTCTTCTCATTTATCCACTCAGCAACTAGTTACAGAGCGCTCTTCTGGGGATTCTGTGGTACATTCTGGGGATATAGATTCAGGGAATTTCTGAAATGCCACCTCGTCAAAGGAAGTTTTGGCCACTCTCCATGAAGCAGGTATGTCATTGCCCTTCCCACCATGTTTGTTCCTATCATGATATTTCCTGATAATGTAATTCATGTAATTATTGGGTGCATTTACTTGTTTTTGTGTTTGTTGTCTTCCCTGGTAGAAAGTGATCTCTGTAAAGACAAGCATTAGGTCTTATTTTTGTCTTCAGCCTCTAGCAGGGAACTGGGCACATCAAAGGCCCTTGATAAATAAATGTTTAATGAATGGAGGAGTAATGAGACATGAATTCTGGAGAGGTTGATGAGGACCCTATTTTGGAGAGCAATGCCTTAGGGGAAATCTCAACTATAGTCAGTCATGTGCTCATCTCTCTCTATGTGCTTATGGACAGAGAGAAGAAGGCAGAGAAGAGACCTGGTATCCTGGGGCTTATGTTTTAGACCAGTGTTTTCCAGTAGAACTTTCTGTGATGAAGGAAGTTCTTTATATCTGCTCTGTCCAATATGGTAGCCATTAGCTACACATGGCCATTGAGCTCTTAAACTGTGACTGGTGGGACTAAGGACCTGAACCTTCTGTTTCATTTCATTTTATTTAATTCAAATTTAAATTACCATGTGCATCTAGCTAGTGGTTGCCATATTGCACAGTAGAATTCAAAGCGACAACACAGCTGCCTGATGACATGTACTTCTGTGTCATCTCTCTTCTCTTCTCCTTTCAGGAAGCTCATGAGCATTTGAACTGCTTGGCCAAGTGTAGGATGTCTGTAGGGACCAATTCACACAGGGCTCAGCAACTCTCATAGTATGGGTAGGTCTCACTTCTTCTGGAAGACACACAGAAGCCACACAGCCCATTCCCAGTGGACAGACCTCCCTGGCTGTGCTGGAGTTGCCTTTCCACTCTGCCCTGCATCATAACTGCTCTGTAGGCACTGGCTGGACTTTCATATGGGTTTTGGCTGCGTGGGGCAAGTGAAGTCCTAAAAAGACAATTTTCTAATAAGATTTGTTAATTGGGGGGCACCTGCTCAGTCAGTAGAGCACCTGCCTTGAGCTCAGTTCATGATTCCAGGGTCCTGGGATGGAGTCCTACAACAGGCTCCTTGCTCAGCAGGGAACCTGCTTCTCTCTCTGCCTCTGTTCCTCCCCCTGCTTGTGCTCACTTCCTCTCTGACAAATAAATAAATAAAATCTGAAAAAAAAAATTTGCTAATTGGTTTGCTTATCACATCTATTAATTATCCTTACAGGTCATTGGTCCTCCTAGAATTTGCTTCCTAAAGCCCATGAAAGCAGGAATGGTTTTCTATAACACATGTCTCCCAAACTCCAGTAACTGAAGGAAGAATGGATCAGGAGTGGTCCAGACAGCCAAAGGCACACAGAGTTATATTCTGCAGGGTTTCATTTCACTAAATGACCAGAGGCCAAGAGCACTGCACAGAGCGATGGAAAAGGCTGGGACTCATAGCGACAATCTCTGGAGGAGGGGGACTCAGTCAGGGTCATTTGGCAGGTGGGGACTCCATAATAAAGCCAAGCACATGTCCTTTCATCATAGAGCCATAATCTCAGACTGGTAAGCACCCTAGATTCCATCTAATCTACCCTGTCACCCCTTAGACGCTTGCTTTTCTGAGTCATCTGGGTAGATAAGATAACAAAATACCCTCCTAGGGAGTCAGCAGCAGATGCTGCCAATATGGCTGCTTCTGCTGAATTTCAAAATGTTGGCGGGTGGGCCACAGAAATATTGGGATTGCAAGCATACTCCAATGCTCTTCCTGAAGTCTTTGCTTCTTTCAGTCCATCACCTCTTCTCCAGCACTGGGAGGTGAGTATTTGCCCGTAACTGTATCCCAGACTCAGGGCCATGGGCAGGCCTTCAGCCTGAAGCCCAAGACCCCAGTCATGCCTCATGCTGCCACATCAGCATCCTCCCCGGATCACTTTCACTGCTGGGATGCACCCAGACCTTTAAGCTCCAGGAGACAGCTCATAAATGAGCTGCACCAGCCCTGATTCTCAGATATTCCTACTCACTGATGCACTGCTGCTACTGCTTACCATGCTCCCAGATGGGCTTCTCTGGGAGGCTGGAAGAAGCAAAACCAAAGCTCTGCCTGGCCCAGACATAATCCCTCCAACACAACTCTTAGCAGCACAAGTTCATGCAGAGGACATGAACAAACCAACAGCTATTCATTCTTGTACCATGCTAGAAGTTGTAATGTAATAGGAGTGGAATGCACCTTCCTTAATCCTCCAGAACACTTGGAAGGAGTAGGTTTCTATACTTACAGTCAGGTTTTCAAATCATCGAAATCAGGAACCATACCTAACCTCACCGACACCCACAATATCTGAGCCTCAGTTTCATCATGTATAAAGTAGCAACAATACTGTCTCCATCCTGAGGCTCAGGTGAGGACATGCACCCCTTGGCAGAGTGCTAACAGAGGGGAATTATGACTGGTTTTGCTGGTAAGCTTGCCTCTGTTGGCACCCTGGGACTATCTGAAGAATGTAAAAGGCATGGCCCAAGGGTCCCTTTCTTTAGCATGCTTTATCACAAGATTTTGAGAAAAGAAGCTGAAAACAGTAAACACACAATGGACAACCCATACACCGAAATCTAATCACTGCTGTTTCCTAAATTGCTAGACTCCCACTCCTGTGGCTGTCTTCTGTCTGACCCTGTTTGCTGAAATGGGGAAGCCATTTGGATGCGGATTTCTTACTGGTTTCTCTAGTGCATGACATGTGTCCATGGCTCAGGCATTCCCCTAGCCTCACTCAGGCCAATACCTTTAGACTTTCGGAAAGCTCTACTCCCTTTGACCATGCCCTACTTTTCTGATTTTATTCACATCTGTTTCTGGTGTTCCCAGCCACAGTCAAGGAGAAGGCAGAAACCCTAGGTCACGTTTAGGAGATGCTATTCTCATATGTTCTTTCACTCAGTGTCACCTCCCTCCTCCTCATCTCTTTCTGCATTTCAGAGAGGTAGGTCTGGAGAAATGCACTCAGAATCTTTCTCTCCATCTCATCAGTTTATGGGTCTTCCCTTTCTCCAGCCTCCATCATCCCTGCTTATGATAAGCTAAGGATACCCCACTGGATTTTATGTTTCATGACAACCATCTTATCCTTGCTGTCATCCCCCATTATCTGGCCCCAGAAAGTCAATGGAAATTACTTAGTGAAAATGATAGTTTATTTCCCTGGAAAGGGAGTGCTGAGTGTGTTGGGAATCAACAGCTCATACTCTTCTGAGAGATAAACAGCTTTTGCTGATTGGCCCCGGATGTGGCAAAGCAATTCAGTTGGAGAGCTGGAGGAGATTCCAACTGAGAGCAACAGAATGAAATAATTTGAACAGGGAGTTCCAGAGTAAACCCAGGGGATGTCTGCATGCTGAAGCTTAAAACATGGCATAGTTGAACATTAAGACAATGCTAGGGCATTGCAAACACTCTACATGATTCCTGTTCCCTAGAAGGAATAAGATGGATGTCTAACAAATTATTCTTGCTAAGTATCAACGCTAGCAGGAAATTGCCAGCGTTTCAACCAGTCTGCCTTGCCGAGTAAGTTCAACAGCACATAACTAACATTTAATGGGAGATGATATAGTGATAAATTTTGCCTCATCGACTTAGAATTATTATATCTTAATAATGAAGATCAAATCCCAAGGGACCAAAACTTCAAGTATAGTCTTAATTATGATAGATAACTAAGAAGACTCTTTTGTTAAATGTACATTTTTTTTTTAAATAGAAGGGCAAGTTGTAAAAACAATGGAATCATTACAAAATAAAAGATAAAGCATTGGTCCCACCAATACTTATCACGGTGAGTTCTGTAAGAGCTCCTTCTAATCCCACTACTCTTCTTAGGGACACCTAATGGGGTCCTTTCTATGAGAACTGACCCTTGTATGCAAAGTACATTTCTCCTCAGTCACAGCTGATTAGACCAGCGAGTAAATTTGATCCAGCCTGGGCCAATCAACCTCTCTGAGAGGGTCACTAGTGCAACCTAAGGAAGCTGACTCTGGATTAGGTACCAGGAGAAGCATAGACAGTCAGTCTATAGACAAAAAGAAATTAAGGGTATACAGAAAGGTGATTCCATGCACTGCCAGAGAGATGGAAGGAGTAACTTGTGTTGGTAGCTTTATAGTTCATGGTTTTGGTTCCTTACAAAAGCTGACTATAGCTCTGTCCTGGGATTCTTTTTTTTTTTTTTAAGATTTTATTTATTTATTTGACAGACAGAGATCACAAGTAGGCAGAGAGGCAGGCAGAGAAAGAGAGAGAGAGGGAAGCAGGCTTCCTGCGGAGCAGAGAGCCCGATGCAGAGCTCGATCCCAGGACCCTGAGATCATGACCCGAGCCGAAGGCAGCAGCCCAAACCACTGAGCCACCCAGGCGCCCCTGTCCTTGGGATTCTTGAGATATTCCCATATGCTTCTGATGATATTGCCTGAATCTTTACTAATTCAACTGAGTTTTTGTTTCTTCAGAAAAATTTGAGGAATCTTTAAGATTTCCCTTTAATGTCTGTATTAGGGAATCACTCGTCCTTCTAAGAAACAATCCCCAACATCTCAGGGGATTTCACATATATTCACATAATAAAAATATACTCACGTAATAAAAATATATTCCTTGCACATAACAACAGACGTGGATGCTCAGTGAGTGGCCTTCCACTTGCCTGCCCAGGGCCTCAGGCCCCTTTGTCTCGTGGCTCACCATCTTTTAGGGTCTCCTCTTGAGGATATTTGCTTCCAACTGGCAGACCAAGAAGGAGAAAGTTGTGGAGAATTGTGGAGAAGTTGTTATGGTCAGGCCCACAAAGAGCTTGTATCACTTTTGCCTGGAAGCCAGTCACATGGTCACACCTAGCCTCATGGGATGAAGAAAAAGGACTGTTTTAGATATAATGAAAAGAATAATAATTCAAAATAACAACTACAATAGTAATTATAACAGCTATTGGTTTTTGAGAATTTCCATTTGCTGGGCAAGGCGTTTAATAGTTTTTATCTTACTTTTATCATTTTAATAAAGGTTCAGAGCTACTGGTCCAAAATACATGTCTTTATATGACTAGCAGTTGGAACCCAGAACCCAGAGTCATAATCACTGAACAGGACCGAATACCAAAGTTAACTGTATGTGGGAAACAATAAGCCTAAGCTAGCTTCCTTAAGGGTAACAGACCACATGGAGAAGGGGCCTTGCTAACAGCCAGAGCCAACCCCCAGGCATGTCAATAAGGAAATATTGGACCACCTGATACCACCAAGCTGCCAGTTGACTGTTGTCACATGGCTGAGCCCAGGGGAGACAGGCAGGAGAATTTACTGTCTGAAACCTTCTCAAACACCCAACATACAGAATTGTGAGCCAATAAATGATTGTTGTTTTCAGTCTTAAAAGGAAAAAAATATATATACATATAAAAAATATAGGTATATGTTCATTATTTTATTAAAGTAATTATTTTATTATATTTATAATATATAACTTATATATTAGCTATATATTATGTAGTACATATACACTATATATTAATAATATCTATACTATATATTAATAATATCAGTAGTATATTAATATAAAATAAATTATTATATATAACATTATATATTATATATCTCACACTTCCTATGTGTTGCAACATTTGATTTTTACAACATTAATTCTTCACCTTCTTAAAGCATTTAGTCTTAATGTTTTGACTCAGCATATAAAATCCTTTTCATTCAAGCTCCAATGTACATTTCTCACTGGGGAGCAGTTGACTAGATTGAGACCTTTTCTTTAATCAGGCTATCTGACCTCACCCACCATGTAAATGTGGATGCTTTGGCTAGAATTTTGTCACTAAAAGATCCAAGCTTTCAAAAATGAGTCATTTGACAAGCTCCTAAATTTTAACAACTTCTATACTCCATAGTAGAACTAATGCCTCTTCAAAAAATAAAAATAAAAAATGCAAGTCAAATAAATGCATTGTTGAGCTCTAACTGAAAAACTGTGAATTCAGGTGGTGTTTTGAGACATATATGCATTTGTTCATGTTTAAACTAAAGGTAGTAATTTTAATCCTTAAAAACAGATGAAAAAAAAATATTTCATATTCTTAGCACATTGTACCAACAGAGAAGGGCTAGATTAACACAGGATGAGGGTCATGTAAAAAGGACACAGGTATCAGTTTGAATGAATTCCTGATGGCCAAAGTTGGAACAGTTTGAACAAGAAAAATATCACAAAGAATTGGATTATAACCCAAAGTATAAGAAAATATCCATGAGTCCATGCTGATATAAATAAATAATTGAATGAGTAAATTTTATTTTAAAAAATTATTTATTTGAGAAAGAAAAAGAAACTGAGCAGGAGAAGAGCCGAGGGAGAGGGATGAACAGACTCGGTGCCGAGCACAGAACAGGACTTGGGGGCTGGATCCCAAGTGGGGGGATGAGTGGGCTGAGATCATGACCCAAGTGGAAATCAAGAATCTGATGCTCAATTGACTGAGCCACTCAGGACCCCGATTAAGTAAATTTTTAAAAATGAAGAAGGAGCGATAAATCTTCCTTAGAGAATTTCAAATCCTGAGACGCCTGGGTGGCTCAGTTGGTTAAGCAGCTGCCTTCGGCTCAGGTCATGATCCCAGCGTCCTGGGATCAAGTCCCACATCAGGCTCCTTGCTTGGCAGGGAGCCTGCTTCTTCCTCTGCCTCTGCCTGCCACTCTGTCTGCCTGTGCTTGCTCGCGCTTCTCTCTCTATGACAAATAAATAAATAAAATCTTAAAAAAAAAAAAAAAAAAGAATTTCAAATCCTATACATAGACATTCCTGCTCCTGGAGGTAGAGCCTAATTGCTCCTTCCCTCCTGAGTGTTGGGTAAGCTTAGTGAATTGTTTCTGAAGAGGAGAATATGGGAAAGTGAAAAGAAGTGACCTCATGGTGAAGAAATTTGCATACCTCACTGTGGTCAGGGGATCAAGGTGAGTAGGCCGATGGTAATTCAAATTGAGAGCAGATATCCCAGACATGGTACTATGTGAAGTGCACTTCATCTCTGATATTCTTCCCCAAGACCCATAACCCCAGCCTAGCCATAAGAAAAACATCAGACAAACCAAGAACAGGGAAATTCTACAAAACACCTGACCCGTAGTCCTTAAAACTGTCAAGGTCATGAACAATTTGAGAAAGTAACAGACCAGAGGAGACTAAGGAAAGTTGGTGACCAAATGTAACGTGAGGAGGGATCCTGGAACAGAAAGAGAATGTTGGGGGGAAGACTAGTGAAATCTGAATAAAATGTAGGATTTGGTTCAAAGGAATGTACCAATGTCGGGTTCTTAATTGTACCCAATATCTGGTGGTTTGTAAGATGTTCTCTGTTAGGGAAATTTGGGTGAGGGGCGTATTCCAATTCTATCTACTATCATTGCAACTTTTCTGTAAATCTAAAACTATTCTAAATTAAAAAGTTTATTTTTTAAAAAGCAGGCTCTCATGGTCATTAACAAACAGAGTGGGCCATTTGAATGCTGTGGGATAATCTAAATTGACATAGTTTAATGGTTTTCTTCTGTCTGATTCTGTTACTCTCGGCCTGTCATTGCATATGGGGAATGGTGGATTATTCCGTTATTGGGCCATTTGTGCAATTGCATAACTTGAAATTATTTGTAATATCACTTTGGAAGCACTTGTATTTGAGTGGTCTGTGCTTGAAATTAATATTTATAGCTTCTGCAAATCTTCATGTTGCATATAAAAGGATTCTGCTGGATTTTTTTTAGATGGTTTGTTTCCTTCTAAGTGAGGTGGTAAATATTTCCAACTTTCACCTAGGATGACCTGAGAATATGTAATTAAAAAAAATGTAATTTAGATGATAGATGAAACCTAACTATATGTTCATGGATTATTTATTTTTTTAACACTATGATCCATTTTATTTAAGAATAAGAGCATGGTATATCTCTATATGTTTTTTGATACTGATAAATACTTAGTTTTAATGATTTGTAAAGCAATCTATTGATAATCCATGATAACATGATTATGAGTCCAGCAAGTTGAATCCCACTTTTTTTGGTTACCTGTTTCTTAAAAACTTGGTCCCATAAATTGAAAACTCATAGATCTTCAGTATTATAAATAATTTTTAGTGTACTTCTTAAGTAATTGCATTAAGTGATGGCAATGATTTTCTTATTTGTAATACAGGGCTTCAAAACAAAATATAAAGCTTCTGCAAGGTTATTTCATGGACTTTGGGATTCTTCAAGGTCTGATTGGGTTGATAGGATGAAGAGTAATATTCAGTACTGCCTGAATACAATCATCGTGCAGATTTTCAGATCCAGAGAAAGCTTTACCAATTTACCAGGATAGAATGTAAACTAAGCTTATTTCTGCTTTACTCTCAGTATATTAGGATTCTCAAGAGAAACAGAACTAATAGCTATGTGTATATATGAAGAGATTTATTACAAGGAATTGGCCCATGTGATTATGAATGCTGGAGAGCCCAAAATCAGGATAGGCCAGCAGGGAGAACCGATATTCCAGACTGAGTCCAAAGGCATTTTGCTATACCAACAGGAATAAACCATGTTTCAGATAAGTTCTGAAGGCAGTGTGCTGGAGAATTCACTCTTGTTCAGGGGAAGCTGGTCTTGGTCTATTCAGGCCTTCACCTGATTTGATGAGGTCCACCGACATAAACTGCTTACCCAAATCTATCAATTTAAATGTTAAAGTCTCCAAAATACCCTCACAAAAACACTCAAAATAATGCTTGATCAATTATCTGGGCACTCTGTGGTCCATCCAAGGTGACACATAAAATGAAACATCTCACTTAGGATCCCTTTATAAATTTGGAGTGATAAAACAAGGGACCACTAAGTTGTGCTTGGACCTGCTAGATCTGCTCTGTTCCATGAAATCCTCACTTCAACATGTTAATATAAGTTTCTTATCTTATTTCATAGATGAGTAAACAGAAGCTCAGAGTTACTTGCCCATAGACCACACAACTAAGAATTGGTTGAGCTCTGAATTGGACCCAGATTCACTTGTTTCCAAAGTCTACACTATTTCCTGATGGGTGAATTGCTTTCACTGTGCTTCTTAGTGGCCCACATGTCTTAGATCCCAGCACTTGCCCAGAGTGTCAACCAGGATCTTTGGTTTCTTTTATCTCTTAATGGACTGCCCAGGTTGAGAGTGAGTTGAGGAAGTGGGACAGGCTGTCAGAGAAATCCTGACCTTTACCAAACACATGAGATGACACTAGGCTTTGATCAAGATCATTCTCTTCTCCTAAAGAATTGCTTGAAAATGATCTCAATATCTCAGTTGTCAAGGCTTTTCATTGTTATGTGTTTATTTTTATTTGTTTTATTCAGTTATATTGACCATTTATTATTATCAGCTCTCATTAAATCCTGGGGATCCAAATTATCTTCAAATAATTTCTTGCCTGAAAATGCACATGAATTATATTTATCAGAATGGAAAATTCAGCCCTTGTAGCTAAAAAAAAAAAAAAAAATCTGGAACAAATTTTTAACCCCTACCATGTTAGTTAGGATGAGTGCTTCTGATGGCCACACAGGAAACCCCCCAAATACCACTGGCTTAATGGAAATCGTTCATGAACATGAACTGTCATGAAATTCAAAATTCAACATGGGTCCTTAGTAGCTGCTGACTTAGGAATCCAGCTCCTTTCAGCTTGTACACCGACATCTTCCCACTGTGGCTTTGTGGGGTCAGAATAAGGGTCCCAAAAGATGTCCACACTTTAATCCTAGAACCTGTGCATATTACCTTGTACAGAAAAATGGATTTGGTATATGTTATTGAAGTTACAAGCACTGAGACGGGCTCACCCTGGATTGTCTGGCTGGACCTGATCTAATCATACTAATCCTTAAGAGGATTCATCTCCCAACTGAATTAGAGAGAAATACAACCACAGGAAAAGGGTCAGAGACAGGTGTGGAAAGCACTTCACCTACCATGGCTAGCTTCAAAGATGGATGAAGGGTCCACAAGCCAAGGAATGCAGGAGTCCTCCAGAAGCTGAAAAACCCAAGGAACCAGATTCTCCCCTGGGACCTCCTGAAGGAATTCAGCCCTGTCAACACCTTGATTTTAACTCACTGAGACCTATGTGGACCTTCTGAGATCTAGAACAGAAAATAAATTTGTATTAAGATACCAATTTGTTGGAGCAGCAGTAGAAAAGTAATATAGCTTCTGAGCTTCTCTGGCAGGGAAATTAGGGATGGAGGTGGCACATAGAATTTTCAGTTCCCCAGAACACACGGTTTCATCTTTCCTTTTGCCATGCCTTGAAGAGCTCAGCCACTTCAAGTGAAAGTTGGTTCCTGGGAAATATGGAGGAACCAAGGATATTTGGAGAGCACCAATTGTCTTTGCCAAAAGCACCTAACACCGTTTTTGGCACCTGACAGAAACACATTAATACCAAGTAGAAGAGTCAACAGCTATACAATGGATTTATGTCAATTGCCTAAACGTGCTCAGAGGAGCTTATCTCCTTCAGAGATAGCACACACATAGCAGGTAGACAACTCCTCTTTGGGTATGCATTTTTTTTCTTTTACCCCTGATCTGGATTAACTATGGAAGAAATGCATAAATCTCAAGCACTGTTTTGTGGCCCCAAATAGTTCCCATCTTCTTTAGCAGAATGTAAACTATCCATTATTCAAACACTATAATTTAGGTAAATGATGATTCCAGAGTGTGATTATTTGAAGCATCTATGTATCTATGCTGCTGGTTAGACCTGGTCCAACAGAGAGCTGCTAATTGGTTGTACAATTGAATTTCCTTGAAATTGACTTTGCATTCAGTAAAATGGGAAAATAAAAATATAATTGCCTTAATGGATTAGATTAAATAAGTCCATTTGAAAGTTTCAAAGGGAGGTATAAGAATCCACTTTAAGATTTTTTTTTTTAATTTATTTGACAGAGAGAGAGAGGGATGACAAGTAGGCAGAGAGGCAGGCAGAGAGACAGAGGGGAAAGCAGGCTCCCTGCTTCCGAGCAGAGAGCCTGATGCGGGACTTGATCCCAGGACCCTGAGATCATGACCTGATCTGAAGGCAGAGGCTTAACCCACTGAGCCACTCAGGCGTCCCAAGAATCCACTTTAAAACAAAATCTTCTAGCATCTAGGAGCAAGTCCTATAGACTCTCATCTGTTGTAACTAAAGGTTCTAGATCTAGTTATGCAAGCATTTACCAGTTGCTATTTGTTGTTATTCATTTCTTTTAAACAAAAGTTTTAGGTAAATCTTTATTTTTTAATTAATTTATTTATTTACTATTTTTAGAATTTATTTTATTTATTAATTCATATTAATTAATATAAGCAATATAAAATATTATATAATATATAAATATAGAATTAATATAGAATTAATTAATATTGATTTATTTTATAAATTAGAATTTATAAATTTTTTTTAGAATTTAGAATTTAGTTGCATATAACACCCAGTGCTCATTTCATCATGTGCCCTCCTTAATTCCCATTACCTAGTTACCCCATACCTCCACCCACGCCCCCTGCAGCAACACTCTGTTTTTCTTTTTACAGTTAAGAGTCTCCTATGGTTTGCTGTTATTCATTTCAAAACATTGAGTGACGAAAGAGCACTCTATATTAGCAAGTTAAAATCAGTTTCTTCTCTTATATTTTAAATTAGTAAGCTTTACATTTTTCAGCTTTCTATCTCAAAAGCTTTATTATATCATTTAATATTTCTCTTCACTTAACTCTATAAACTTTTTGTATCTATGTTGGAAGTTGGCCAATGCAATATCTGATTTGTGTTCATTTTGTAGAATCCGTTCCTGTTATACTTTGAAATATTGATTTGCTCATCGTTCCAAATTTAAAATCTGTAATGTACCAGTTTGTCTCTGGTGCTTAAACATGTCCCAGGATATTTGCTAAAGATAAAAATAAGATCCTGTCATTAAGTAAAATTTAGTAACAGATCAGGTTTTTTGGAACCTGAAGCTTAAATTGCTAAAGGGCATCATTATTATTTCATAGTCTGGGCAGGAGAAGCGTCTTGCCAACATCAGAATGGGCCTAAGAATGGAGGATTCCATCCTTTGAACCACATTTAAAACTCTATGTTCAAGTTCATTTATTCTTGGCAAAAGCCAACTTCCTGTTTTTAACAAAAATGGAATTGAAAGACTCAGAAGTCTTATGAATATCAAGTACCTTGCTTACAAAACAGTATTTTTGTAAAGTGAAAATGAATCATAAACGCATGGGTTTATACTAAGGATAAATGAAAATAAGAATATAAGGGAAGAAATGTTTTGTGAAAAAGTTTAGGGATTTAATCAAACCCTGGAGATTCATCTGATGGGGACAATTACTTACCCATCCTTTAATTTTATTCTGATTTTACTTGTAATCAGATTGGATTGGCCCAGCCTTCAAGTTAATGACATCTTCCAGTTTCAAAGTGATAAAAACTGTGCTACAGGGCAGATGCTTAAACAAAACCAGGTTCCATTATAAGTAACCACTATTCACATGTGCACCATAAACTCCATGTGTATAATATGAAAAGTTTTGGCCACAGTTAAATATATTCCCATTGCTCCATTTTTCCACCCAGAAGCAGAATTGCATTAAATATACAGGACATAGCATTTACATTGGCATGATTAAATCTATTTATGTGTTTAAAATACTGTTAAAAATAAACTAAAATATAATACTGTGAATAACAGACATGCTGCCACACTGAAAACATTCTTGCTACCTCCTTCCATCATTAGTTCATCTGTTCAATCAATCCACAAAAATATAGGGGGCATTTGCTGTGTTCCCAACCCCGGTCCACTCTCTCATATAGAGAGAGTTTTCCCCATGTTTTTCTTAAGAGTCATATGATGGATTAAGATGTCCAAAAATTCTCTAATCCATCTTCTTGTTATAAACCCCAAGCCTCAAATCTGGGTGGGCTTCTGTGACTTGTTTGGCCAAGAGAGGATGGGGAAAGTGTCAAAGTGTAACCTCTCATAAAAGTTCACAAAAGCCTTGTAGATGCTCCCTTGGTCTTTCAGAAAACTTCTCTTAGAATCCTGAGTCACCATAGAAGAAGTCCCAGTATACACAGATTGAAGCCACCATGCATGCCGTGAGGAACCTAAGCCACAAGGAGAGACTCATCTTGGGAGGCCAAGGAGAACCAGGGAACCAGATGTGTGAGTGAGGAAGCTGTCCTAGGAGCGGCCCCACCTGCTCCAGCAGACACCTAAAGCAGACACCATGTAGAACTAGACGGATCACACTGTCAAGACCTTCCAGAATTCTTGACTCCCTAAACTGTGAAGAAAATGAAATGGTTGTTTTAAGTTGCTAAACCATGGGATAATTTATTGCACAGTTATATATAAGGGAAACAGGGTTATAAAAGTAGATTACGAAAGTATTCAGGACTTGCTAGCGAGAAGAAAATAATTTTCCTCAGAATTTTTTTTTTTTAAATTCAGGAAGAGGGGTAGTACATTTATTTTCTGAGTGAAAGCAGTTTATACCATGATGCCATCCTTCAAAACTCTGGATCTTATATGAAGCCAGTTTTTCATTGTGGATAAATCTAGAATCACCCTCTTGTTTTTCTTCTAAATACTCGATCCACACTTGTTAGATTCCAGGTACTATGTCAGTGACTAGAGACTCAACAGTGAAAAAAAAAAAAAAACAACTTAGTTTCTGCCTTGAAGGAATGAGAAGTTGAAGAAGACAAATATTCAAAATGGGAGTTGTGGTTCAACACAGTGAGAGGAAGTGTAGTGGCATACGGAGGATGTTAGAGGCACCAGATGAGAGAACAGGAGGATGTATGGATGGAGGTGTGGATGAAGGTACAGATGCAAATGTAGATAAGGATATATCCATAACCCTTTTAATATAATAATAATACAGGTACATATTATGTATATTTTATATTGCGTATACAGACTCAAGTATGTGAGTGTATATATGGATGTTTTGGCAGTCAATCCCTCACACCCATCTCTTTGATATTATATATTATTTCAATATATCAGTCATCTAATGCTTAATTCTTAGTTATTCTTTCAAGTTTTTAGATTGTAACATAATTGTTAATGTTTAATAATGAGGCTGTCAAATACATGCTTTTAAAAAATGTCTCAACTCAGTAGTTACATTTTCTGATAAAATGATGCACGGAGCTTTTTTTCTATAAGAAGCCCTACTGTATCCCTTATTCCCAAACCATTGCCTTTGTTTCTGATATTTTTTTCAGGTTTAGAATGGAATGGTGAATTTGTCGAGAAGAGAGAAGTAATCGTCTCCCACCCTTGAGAACAAACCCCTGTATTCTTCCACATCTTCGCCTTCAACTTGACTCTTGGAAAAGTTGAAAAGCATGACCCTGGAAAGCTACACATAGCTGCAGCATATTCAAAGAAATATAGTAAAGACCAAGTCCTTTGTCCTCCCCACCCCTTCTCTAGTATTTCCATATGTCAATTGTTCAAGGGGTTGACCTCACTTCAGGTTTTATTGCATATTGATTTAAGAAATGTGTCTTAATGAAATTGGCTTTTCTTTTTTTTAATTTTTTAAAATTTATTTTCAGCATAACAGTATTCGTTATTTTTGCACCACACCCAGTGCTCCATGCAATCCGTGCCCTCCATAATACCCACCACCTGGTACCCCAATCTCCCACCCCCCTGCCACAGTATGTAGGAAGATTCTAATGATGCAAATATTAAATTTCATTTGTATATAGTGCGTGTTTCATTGTGCCAAAGACTGGACATACGTTAAAACTGGGTGCTTTTCCAGCTGGTGAAATTGGATGTTTCCAGAATCCTCTTCTAGTGCTTTCCCCCACAACATTGTTCTTACGAATTGCCGCACACACACGCACACATGCACAGATGAGCAATTTTTTTATATGTGTAGGATAATTAAATCAAGTGGGGGCAAAGGGTTCAGAAATAGACAACAGGCAACCCAGAGAGAAGTTGAGTTTGGAGTCAGGAAAGGAATTATGGAAGAGAAATGGCCTGGCTTGTTCCATTACCTGACCAAGTGCCTGAGCTTATTCTGGGGACTGACTCACAAGGAGTCGCATGAAGAGGATGAACTCAAAAACTGGAGGAGACTGTGTTGTGTTCACCTCCCTATGGAATTTTTATGGCCCTTTAGGAATCCCTTCTGTGGCTACACTGAAAGATCTTCTGGACCCATCGCTAAGTGACAGCAGTTAGTCATTCATTCCACAAACATTTATTATGAATCACCTGCTCAATGGGCGAAGTCGTGGAAGGTGAAGACTCCATCTCTCTCCACACTCTGAGGAGAGACCAGCAGGGAAGAGTGGCTAGCCATGACCGTGTTCTCCGGATCCAGGCATCTGACACAGTCATTGGACAAGTAAGTCAGTTTGTCTCCAGTACCACTCCGCGGCCATTTCAGTGTCCCAAATAGTATTGAAAAGGAGGCACACTGAATGGGTCAGGAAGATGATTAGGTTGTCAGCGGAGATATGAAAAATAAATCTATAATCAAAAAAAGAAGACACACCATGGCTGATGGGTCAATATTTGCAAGTGATTATTATCACTTCACTTGTCCACAAGGCTGCTTCCTTCACCTCTTTTTTAACCACCTGGGTGTTGACATTTCCGTTCTTTTTTTTTCTCCTGGAATTGGTCCCCACTTGGCTGAGGAGTCTTCACTTTTCAGTCTAGTTTTGTTTTCCAAAGTCAGCCAGGAAGTAGAGACATGATTTATTGTTTCTTTTTCTCTCTTTCATGAAGGCAAAAAGAAGCTGTCTTTTTGCCCGTCAATTAAATGTAATGACATTGTAGGAATAGTTATGGGAAATATTTTCTGGAAGATTTTTTTTTCTTATATCCCAATCCTGTTCTCTACTCAGACATGGGGATTAAGAAAACAAACACTGCAAATTCTGAGAAAATTGGGGAAGGATGTGTTCTCAGAACCTGCTTGGGTGGCTGTTACCAGGAGAACATGGCAAGAGGACATTAGAATCGTTCTTAGAATCCAAAGTGCCGGCAACAACCAAATCAGTAAGATTTGTATAATATTGTGTGGACACTCACTTTAAAATAGTTACCTGGAAGACTTGAACTACAAATCTCCTTTTCACTTACTTAGATTACCCGATGAATAAATAGTTGGCAATTTTGCCTCTTCTGACAACACATAGATATGGTTCCTAAATGATTTAAATATGACAATGAATTGAGCTAAATGTGTTTTTTATTGTTTTTAATTCAATGAAACTAAAGTCTCTGGAATTTGTTACAGCTTGACCACCTTTTTCAAAAGTGTTTATAATTCTTATTTACATAAGAATGAAATATTTGGCAATGGAAACAATAGCTCTTTCACAACCACATTGTTTCTTTTTTTTTTTCCCTTCCAGTTGCAGACATGGGAGAGATGTGAGTTTAAAAATATCAGTGGGCTTTGGCATGAATGCTTTGATTGGCAAAGCAATTCCCCAGCTGCTACTGGCCAGCAGTTTTCTGTCATTTTTCATGCATCTCTTGGTACTGGGCTTAAAGGTTTGGTCATTCAGCACCATAGCCCTTCTTAACTTATATGGCATCCCACAACCTGGGGATGTGGCCTCCCACACACCTCCAGACGCTGCCATGGAGAGTCATATACATGCAAAACCACCCTGGTGGAAAGGGCAGTTTGGGAGAGAATTTTCATGGAGACATGGGTTCTAGGAGGGGTGAGCTGAGGACCAGGGTGAGATATTTGTTGGGGCAAAGAAAACATCATGCCCTATTAGCATAGCACCTAGCTAGTCCTCCACAGAACACAGGAGTTAGGGGAAAATCAGAAGAGAGTAACAAACTTTTACTTGAAGGCTTGTGTGTGTGTGTGTGTGTGTGTGTGTGTGTGTGTGACAAAGAGGAGTGTAAATATTGGTCATGGCCACCTGGAAGGGTTAATACATAATAAATTACTTCTGAACTGACTGTCTTAAAACAACAATGTTTATTATCTCAGAGTTTCTGTATCTTAGGAGTCTAGAAGTGGCTTAATTGGGTGCTTTGCTCAGGGTGTCCTGCAAAGCTATAATCAAGGCATCAGCTAGGTCTGCAGTCACCTGAAAGCTCAGCTAGGGAAGAATGCACTTACAAGCTGACTCACAGGGTTGGTGGAAGGCCAGCCTCACTTCCTTCTCCACCAGCTTACAAGATGGCAGTTGTCTTCCATCAAAATGAGCCAGAGAGGGAGCGCACGATGCAAGCTACAGTTTTTTTGTAACCTAATCACAGAGTGAACCCCTATCACTTTGACTGTTTTCCATTCAGTAGAAGCAATTTCCTCGGTCCAGCCCAGATCAAGGAGAGAGAATTAAAGAAGATTGTGAATGCCATAGGGCAGGGCCTTTGAGGAGCCAATTCAGAAGCTGTCTTCCACATGATTCAATTTTCAAAAATTCATATATCAGTACCTCCAAGATTGGTACTGTGTTTTCTTTTGCATTTATGGCCATTTATCAAAGAGTAATGAGAGATATAAAGGCAGAGAGAGCAAGAGCTAGAAACATACATCGTGACAAATCCCTGCAATAGATGCTTTTTATATGGTACCTAATCTCCACAAGAAGATTGAGAGGTGGGCCCTTATTACCACCGTTTTCAAATAAGGAAACTGAGGCTCATAAAAATAGACTTTAGGTACAGGACTTTGTGGCAAACTTTAGATGTAGGGTTTTGTGGCATAATCCTATATTCCTACAAATATACATTAGAAACAAAACTGTGATTTTTTCCATTATACTTTCCTATCAGTTTCTATTCAACTTGATACTAGAATTGAGTATTTAAAAACTTATTTCATTTATTTTTTCAATTATTAAAATAATACATGTTTACTTTATAAAGTTAAGAAGCCATAGAGAATTAGAAGTATGGGGAAGGGCACACCATGTCATAGCAAGTAAATGTGAACAAATACTCTAGCATTGTCAGAGCAAGTTTTAGCCAGTAGCAGCAAGGCAAAAGTTGATCTCCATGGTTACAGAATCCAAAGGAACAGGAATGCAGCAGATCTTTCAAAGCTCAAGGGACCAGCCAGGTCTTGCTGATTGAGAAGATTCTATTTAGCAAATTTCTAGGTAGCATGGGGCACTAGTGCTGGGGAAGAGGATGTTTAGGTGTTGGCCAATGGCTAAAGGTTAATGGCTCATTTTTTATAATTCATTTGTTCCTGTAATTTTTAAAAATTTTTAAAGATTTTATTTTTATTTATTTGACAAAGAGAGATCACAAGTAGGCAGAGAGAGAGGGGGAAGCACTCTCCCTGCTGAGCAGAGAGCCTGATGTGGAACTCGATCCCAGGACCCTGAAATCATAACCTGAGCAGAAGGCAGAGGCTTAACCCACTGAACCACCCAGGCTCTCCTGTTCCTATAATTTTTTATGGAAAGTTTTATTTTAAGATTTGTGGCCTTAAACTGACAAGTTCATAATTATATCAGTTGTATAGTTAGAAATCTTAAGGAAGACATATTCTAGAAACAATTGACATACTTAAATTGATGAATCAGAGACCTAAATTGAGACATCTGGAGGGGAGGAAACACAGCAGCTTATGTCTGAAAACGGTTGACATTTGTTAGGAAAACCAACCTCTATTGAGCATCTAGTATATGCCAGACATGATGTAAAAAACTTTACATACATAAGCTCATCAAATCTTCAATAAACTCAAGAGAAAAGTTATTGTTAGTATGATTGTTCCCATTTCACAGAGATGAACACCAGGAGGAGTAGAGGTCAAAACCTTGCTTGAGGTCACTGCATGCATTTCCTGGGGCTGCCACTCTGTGGCACAAACTGGGTATCATGGCACCATGAAGTACCACCAACTGGATAACTGAATACAACAAGAATTTACTCTTTCACACTTCTGGAGTTCACATGTCTGAAAACAAGGTGCCATCGGGGCCATGCTCTCTCTGAGATTCTTGCTAAATCATTTTCTTGTATCTTCCAAGCTTCTGGGAGTCATTGCCAGTCCACAATGTTCCTTGGCTCGATGCTCCAAACTCCATGTCTGCCTTGCTGGTCACACAGATGTCTCTGCGTGTCTCTTTCTTCATGTAGCATTCTCCTGTGTGTGTGTGTGTATGTCCCCAGATTTCCCTCTTATAAGGACATCCATTATATGAATTTGGGGGCTGTCCTAATGATTTCATCTTAACTTGATTACATCTACAAAATCCCCTCTTCAAATAAGGACAAATCCACAGGTATTGGGGGTTAGGACTTCAAATTATCTATGATGGTTAATTTCATGTGTCAAGTTGAGAGAACCACAGGGTACCCAGATTTAATGCTGTTTCTGAGTGTGTCTGTGAAGGTTTTTAAGATGAGATTAGCATTCGAATTGGTGGACTTCATAAAGTAGATGGTCCTGCCCAATGTGAGTGGGCATAAGCCAATCAAGATTGGGGGGGGGGAATTAATTGCTATTGCACTACTAAAGTATATAAGTATATAAATATAACTGCCCCATCTGAGAGCTCCTGTGAAGAGCAGTGGAGATCCCAGACAGAAGACAAGAGAACAAAGGGAGAGCTAACCTGTCTTTTCCTGGATCAAATGGGAATGGGGATTTAAGGATGTGGATATTAGAGAAGAAAGGAAAAGGAAAGAGGAAGAGCATGGTGAAGAACATCCCCAAATACCTGAAGAACTTTTATGAAGAAGAACCTAATATTTAAGTATTTAGAGTGGGATATAAAATACCCTTCAACTTCTCCTGAAACAGTTTCTGTTGTGTGAAAGGATATTATATAAAGGTTTTGTAGGTGAGAGTGTTTGAGAAGTGGGTATGTGTGTATGAAAGAGAGAAAGAGTCTGAATCTGTATCGGAAAGAGTTGTGAGCATGAGTGTCTGTGTGTGTGAAAGAGAATTTGTTAGAAAGGGAAAGGTGGTGAGCATGTGTGTCTGTGTGTGTCTATTTGTGTGTATGAATGCATATGAGAAAGAGAGAATATGTGTCTGAGGTATGTGTGTGTGAGAGAGAAAGAGAGAGAGAAGGTGCTAAGGGCTAATAATCACTAAGTCTTCTGTTTGGGTTCAGGGGTCATAAAAGGAACAACACTGAAACGGGAAATGCAAAGGAACTAGGGTAGAACTTGTGCCCTCACCACTTGTTCATTGGTCCACATCCCACTAAACCCCTACTTCTCTCAAACCACCAGAATTTGAAGAATTTGGGAATGGGTCTTTTCTCCTTTTCATAAGTCACAGGAAAGGCTCTTGAGCTAAACTGTGGATCTTCAGTAACATTGGGTGCCAGCTGTCACCAGAATTGATCACAAAAATGAATCTAGACACTTAGCTTTCAGGGAAAAAAAAAGTTATCTATACCTGGAGGTGATCCTATATATGAACCACAGGTTCATATATAGGTGTTTGAATATGGGACAGGCACCCTCACACGTTCACGTGGTTTGGGGTTTGTCAACAATGATGGCCAAGCAATCCTTCACACTAGATCCCAGAGACCAACTAATCAGCTCATGACCATGTCTAGCATCTGCAGGCTAATACTATTATTTAGAAAACTTCTTCCATTGGTTGAAACACCTACTAAAATGGTAGGGACCCAAAGGCTCAGTTGATCATGCTCAGACAGACATAAAGCAATTGAGTACTGACAGTGTTGACTTAGCAAGAATACCTGCACCATGATCGAAATGTGTTCTGTTCTGGAGTGTTCTTGCTGCTGTCAGGACCACAGG
This sequence comes from Mustela nivalis, assembly GCF_964662115.1. Classification (NCBI taxonomy): domain Eukaryota; kingdom Metazoa; phylum Chordata; class Mammalia; order Carnivora; family Mustelidae; genus Mustela; species Mustela nivalis. Next base: position 186,712 of record NW_028135704.1, read on the forward strand.
TTCCCCTTAAGGAGCCCAGAGGAGGGAGACCTTCCCATTACAGCAGAGTGGTTGAGAGGTTGAGCCTAGTATGTAACAGACCTATCTGCTGACACTTCTTAGCTTTGGAACATTGTGCTGTTAATCTCACCAAGTTTCCAGATCTTCTTCTCTAAAATGGATTAAACAGAACTGTCTTTTAAGGCTGTCAGGAGGAACTCATGAGATATTATATGTAATGTACTTAAGACAATGTCTGGTAAACAGAAAACATTCTTAAAAGATTGGTTACAATTGTTAGCACAAATGACAAAACCATGTTGGGATATTATAATCATTTTATTTATTTATTTATTTAAAGATTTTATTTTTTTATCTATTTCACAGACAGAGATCACGGGTAGGCAGAGAGGCAGGCAGAGAGTGAGGAGGAAGCAGGCCCCCTGCTGAGCAGAGAGCCCGATATGGGACTCGATCCCAGGACCCTGAGATCATGACCCGAGCCGAAGGCAGAGGCTTTAACCCACTGAGCCACCCAGGCGCCCCAATCATTTTATAGCAGACACTTATCCTCCAGGCAAGAAATAATACTCAGTAGCCAGAACTTTCTACCATCCCTTTGTGATTTGTTTTTCCCTGATGAGTCTTGGTTATCTAGGGGAGAAAGGGACTGGGGAGTTTTCAGATGCGTCACTCAAAGATAAAATTCATATCACTGTCCTCATTTTCTAGCCTTGATGATCACTCTCACCTCATCCAAACCAAACAATGATAAAAACAATTTGAGCTTGGTTGGTGAAATGGAAACTTTTGGGGTTGCAGTTCACTTTTTACCCTAGCTGATTTGCCCTTGCTTTTTAGCATTGGTGAGGAGATACAAATATAACCAGACTAAGAGAAAGTGAGAGACAATGGAACCCAAATTCAAAACAAAACTAGATTCCCCATCCTGATATGGGGGTTCAGGGCCAGTGTCAGGCAGCATGTCAGGAAAGAAGAAAGAAGAAAGAAAGGAAAGAAAGAAAGAAAGAGAGAGAGAAAGAGAGAGAGAAAGGAAGGAAGGAAGGAAGGAAGGAAGGAAGGAAGAAAGAAAGAAAGAGAGAGAGAGAGAGAGAGAGAGAGAGAGAGAAAGAAAGAAAGAAAGAAAGAAAGAAAGAAAGAAAGAAAGAAAGAAAGAAAATGAAAGAACAGAGGCTGAGCCGTTTACCACGTAGTAATTGGACACAAGGAAACTTACCCCTGGCACCTGGCCTTTGAGGTAATTATCCTTCTCCCAGGAGCATAATAGCCCCATTGTTTGCCTAGTGAGCAGCATAGGAGTGCAATCAGAAAGGGAGAGAAGTCAGGGGAAGAGCAGGAAAAGAGGGAAGGTGTGGTCTTTGATGTGCTTCCAGGCCAGGGCTGGGAATCTGCACAGTGAGAAATCAGCATGACAGTGATCTTTGTCTTACCTGGGAAGACACTTTTTTTTTTTTTTAAGATTTTATTTATTTATTTGACAGAGAGAGAAAGCCAGAGAGGGAACATGAGCAGGCGAAGTGGGAGAGGGAGAAGCAGGGTCCCCGCTGAACAGGGAGCCCGATGTGGGACTGGATCCCAGGACCCCAGGATCATGACCAAAGCTGAAGGCAGACGCTTAAACACTGAGCCACCCAGATGTCCCTGGGAAGACATTTCTAACACTGCAAATCCTGGTCTTTATCTGCACAGAGCCCATTATATCAACTTGGCCAGCTGTCATCGTCTGGAGCTGGAAAGCAAGCACACATTTGGATTTGACTTGATTGACACGTCTCACTAGCAAAAGCAAGATCGGAGAACTTCAGGCTGAGATAATTCAGAGAGATCCAGTGGTAGCGTGATGTCTCTTACCATGGCTTATCTGAGTTTCCCAGACAAGGTTCTTTTGTTGCAAGGGAAACAACACTGAAGTTCAAGAACACTTTTTAGTGTAGAGGGTGCCGAGGATGCTGTGTTCCACCAAGAGGTGGCATTCACTTGCTCGTTGGTCCTTCGAGCATTCCAGTGAGCCTCTCGGCACAGGAGGGCTCAAGGTACTATGAAAGTGGACTTGAATGTCAAGAAATGTCTAACCCAGAATCATGTACCTGCAGGAATCATGTACCTACAACAATATGACCGTAATAGAAATGGTGCAGGCCATAAAGTAAATAGAAGTTAAGTGGGAGGAAACTATAAAAGGTGTGATTTTTTTTTTCTTGGATGGGGATGGAAGAAGATCAGACAGGTCACGACGAAGGAAGTAGCATTAGAAAGGGGACTTGACATTGAGAAAGGTAGTTGATGTGAAGACACTGGGCATTATACACCACTGATGAATTGTTGAACACTACATCTGAAACTAATGATGTACTGTGGTTGGGTAATTGAATTTAAATAAAAATAGAAAGGGGCCTTGAACAATGGGATGCGATTTGAAATTCTGAGAGGTAAGTGTCTCTAATGATAAGGCTATAGAAGTTGTGTTTATTTCCCCCTACCCATATCCGATTCAAGATGTTATTTGTGTTATAATGGTACATTCCAAGTTTTGACTTTAGAACGCAAAGTATGGAAATATTTAGAGGATAGGGAAAATTCCTTTTAATTTACCCATTTGGGAATTAGTGCTCATAGTCCCCGAAAACCCCCTTTAAAATTACTTTTGAATTTTAAAATGATTACATATTTATTATGCTATCAACCACTCAGTACCAAGCACTGCTTTAAGTATTGTGAGAGAGAACAATATGCTAATAGGACAGAAAGCATTAGGGAATAAGTAGGTATCTAAAAAAAAATTGGGTGTTATTTTTGATGCTCTTCAAAATTAGGTAAAAGGAAATAACTTTGCAATTATAATTTTCAAGGTCATAAGTGTTCTTCTTTCTAAATTGCTTTTGAGTCCTTTGTTATATCCTCATTCTCTGTTTTACACAGTATTCTAAGTTCATTTTCTCCCTGAAAAGAGTCTACTTCTCAGGCAGGCTTACTTGTACACCAATTAAATGTGGAGACTAGAGTATCCTGTTCTGGCTACAGAAATCCACATTACTTTTGCCTTAATTGTTTTGTATTCACATACAATTAAGTTCAATAAACATCAGTGTACCTACTAAAACTCTCTTTAGAGTCATTATAATATAGCTTTACAATTGATTCTCTAATTTGAATGCAAGCCTTTATACTCAATCGTGTATTAAATACACCGCTCTGGTTTCTTCGCTTTCAAATACTTTGGCTGAACAGGTGGTGAGGAGCAAAGCCCAAATGCTGCCATTTTGGTGACCAGTTGGTTACACAAAGAAGTGAAATGAGTGCTCCCTGGTGAATATGATGCTACAATAAATATGGAAGTTGAATGAGTCCATTTAACAGATCCTTTTCTAAAGTAAACTTTTAAATTTGAAATAATTTAAATTTTGCAAAAGTTTCAAAGACAGTTCAGAGAATTCTTATATACCTTCCACCTAGTTTCTACAATTATTCCCATCTTTGCTATATGGTGTATGTGCCACAACAAAGAAGTCAACATTGGTTTATTCCTGTCAACTAAATTCCAGATATCATTTGGATCTCACTGGTTTTTCCTAAATGTCTTTTTTTTTTTTTTTTTTTTTTTTTTTCCTGTTGCAAGATCCAATCCAGGGCACCATACCTGTTTAGTTGTTTCTCTTCAGTCTCCTCTGGTCTGCGACAGCTTCTCAGTTCTTCATTGTTTATCATGACCTTAGAAGTCTTCAGAAGTTTCCAGGTATTCTATAGAACGACCCCAAATGTTGGTTTGTCTCTTTTTTCTTCATGGGATTATAGGATTTTGGAAAGAGTGGTGACGTGCCCTTCTCATTACCTTCTATTAGGAGGTGCATGGTATCCACATGACATCAAAGGCTTCTTAACTTTCATCACTTGGTTAACTAGTGTTTCTTAGGTTTCTTTGCTGTAAAGGCAATAGTTTCCATTTCTGTCTACCCTACCCTCAAGGTTGAAGGGAGAGCAGGCCTTCAACTGAGCCTCAACTTGTGGAAAAGGAGGTATCTACACATATTACTTTTTTTTTCTGAAAGTATTTGGTCCTTCTTATTTGTTTATTCATTCATTCATTCATTTATATCAGTATGGACTCATGGATAACTTTGGGTTATATTCAGTAATATTTATTTTGTTGCTCAAACTACATCAGATATAGCTAGTGGAAACTCTTTAAGGTTTGCTCTTGTCCCTTGGATATACCACTACCCTGTATGTATGAAGCTATGAATGTATCTGTGTGTGTGTGCACATGCGCACGCGTGCATACATCTTTACTTTCTGATACTCCAAGGTTCTCTGCACATACCTTGCACTTTCTCTTCTTTAGCCCCCAAATCGACAATTTCCCTGAGGAGCTCTGACTAACAGATTCCTTTAACCTATTAATGAAAAGAAAAACAAGTTTTCCTTTCAAAGTATGGTATCATCATTTGATAGGCACATTATTTTTAAACTTTCCAGAAGTTAAATGACTTTCAAAAATTTGTAAAGAATTTGCATTTGCTGAGATATTATAAAATTTTTATTAATTTGTGTTTCTCTTAGTCCATAATGATTCAAAATATAAAATATTCCTTAACCTTTAAATAATTTTTAATAATAAGTACTTCTAAAGAAGTCCAAACCCATAGAATAAACACCACTAAGGGTAAACCTGAATATAAACTATGACCTGGGTGAATATGATGTATCAATGTAAGTTCATCAGTTGTAATAAATTCACCCCTCTGGTACCAGAAAAAAGGAAAAAAAAAGGACATTCTAAAGGAGTGCAAATGAAATATTTGATCACATTTCAGTTTTTATAATATTTTTCTTTAGCATATTTACTTTACAGTTTAATGCATCAGGCAGGATTTGCTAGGATATGCTGCAGTGACAGAAAACCCCAAATCCCAGTGGTTTTAGACAGCAGTGGTTTATTCACACTTAGGATCCATGTCCACCTTGGGTGAGTAAGAGGCTCTGCTCCATGGCATGCCCCCCAAGGCTCCAGGCTGAACAAGTGTCTCTACTGTCTGGATTGAAATTTGTCATGTTGACAGGAGGAAGAGAACATGTTTGTGACCAGAAGTGAAACAAGTTACTTCTCAAGTATCATGAGCTAAAGCGAGGTACCTGGCCATGCCCATCCTGCCATGTGTCCAAAGGAAGAGAACTAGAAATATGAACAGACAGCTTTAATGATTACTGCTCTTGAGCATGTGTGTACTGCTAGATGACCTATTTCTAAAGCCCTCCTAAGAGGCCTACATTTTCTTGGCTGTCACTTGTGACCTCTCATTATAAACTGCTTCTTCAACTCCAAAACCACTGTGTGCTTTTAAAATTATTCTACCACCAATACAATGTTCTTTGAGAAAAGTACACATCAGAGACGGCTGTACTGCCCTCATTAATTTATCCCAGGTACAGACAGTGCCCACTACCGTAATTATGAACAATACATCTAGAACTAGATGAAGGTGACTATTAAGGTTTACTGAGAAACTGTGGCACCAAGTTGATAGAAGGTAAAATTAGATATCCATCATTTTTAATTATCCACAATCTTTCCAGAGACAAACACAATTAATACTCTCCTGTATTTCTTTGCTCTATTACCATATTTATTCCATAGGTTCCTATTTTAATAATATAATTTTGGATTCTGTTTTATCTCCTAACATTAAAATGTTTTACGTCATTATACAATTTTTAAAAATCTTTAACAATTCCATAATATTTTATCATATGGAGATTTATTTAAGTAATTTCTATGGTGGACATATCCTTATACTGCGAACATCTATTTTTATACTGAAATAAAGTACTCTGTGATAGACAATTTTATAAATACATATTTATGCATATCTCTGGTTAATCTCATACCATAAATTCTTGGAAGAGGAGCTACTGAGTCAGAGGATTAACCATTTTATGCTCTTACTGCTTACTGTTAAATTGTTTATCAGAGGTTGACTTCAGCTTATGTTCTCACCAGCAGAGTGTGTGACTAATCCTCATCAACACTGAATAACCTTGGGAGGATAATTTTTAGTTCTCATTTGAACAACAAACAACCCCTATCAGGAGAAATTAAAAAATACAGGAGTGGCTAAGGGTTGATTTTGTGTTAACATAGTGTCATCGAATATTTTAATTGAAGAGCAGCAGGACATCTATTTGGCTGATGAATAGCTATGGTAAATATTAAATAATACTTTGGTTATAATAGGCCTAATGTAAAAATAACAGCCTTTAAAAAGTCCTTGTGATCTCATTACTTGTCTCATTATTGACATGTTGGTTTTAATAACCTGTTTCTCAAATGTGAAAATACCTTATTTATATGGTTTTATTTGTTTTTGGAGGAACCTATGGTTTTGAGTAATTAAAAACTGAGATATATACCACAAAAGAACATAAGAACATCATTAATCAGTAATTTAAAATCTAATAAAAATCTTGGACTTGGAAAAATAGTAAAGTTCAAGATAATGGAAATGTACTCATCAGTTTCCTAAAAAAAATTAGACCATATGAATGAACTAAAAACATTAGAATTAATGTAGAAGAGTTAAATTTTATACTTTCTGTAAAGGAGAAGATTTCCATGCTATAATCACCACCATGGAAATCATCTCTGAAAATTAATAATGATGATTTACTCTCTATTTATAAGACTTGGAAACAATTTCAAGTTCCTGCTAAGGGTTATGATTCACAGGACAAGACTGAAACCAGAAGTAAGAATGACTTGTGTGATTCCCACATACAGGCTAGTTTCATATATTTCTATGGCTTAGTTACAATGCCCTATAACTTGTGTGAAAATCACCTACAAATACACAGAAACATATACATACACATATAGCTCTTAAAACAAAACTAGACAACATAATTTAACCACAAAATCCACAGTTCCTAAAAACTAAGACAGCTTCAATTCTTTAACCACAGAAATACAGAATAATTTAACCACAGTATACAATGCATACAACCAGAAATATTAATTTAATATTCATATCCAGAATAGTCTGAATCATAAAAAGATGATCATATTTCCTTTTTTAAATAATTATTTATTTGAGTGTGTGTGTGTGTGTGTGTGTGTGTGTGTGTGTGTGTGAGCAGGAGGAAAGATAGAGCAAAAGAGGGAGAGAGAATCTTCAGCAGACTCCCTGCTGAGTACAGAGCCCCACGTGTGGCTCAATCCCATGACCCTGAGATCATGACCTGGGCTGAAACCAAGAGTCGGACACTTAACCAACAGAATCACCCAGGTGGCCCAGATGATATTTCTTATCTTCCCAACCCAGATTGCCTACGACCTTGATCCCAGCTTTGATGGACAATATTATACTGAAGTGGTATATGTTTAGCCAGCTTGGTTTTTTCCCTGTGCCTGTCCTTCTGTGATGTGACATTTTTCAAGCTTCTTTCAAAAACTTTGAGGAGTCAGTGTTTTTAATAAATACGATAATTTGGCTAAGTGCAAAAGCAATACCAAATAAGTTTGTTATACCATAAACATTTTAACCCTGCCTAAGGAAAAATAGTTGATGGGGAAAACATTTAATAAGATAAATGGTAAATGGTACCAGTGAAGCACTGTCTCAGATTCTCTCTGTGTCATTGTTTTGGTGTCTCTATAACAAGTGAATATAGAATGGGGGTTGACCTTCAAGCTGGTCATATTTATGCTGAATGATAACTACATAACGTCTCATATCCCGGGCCATATCTTGTTTAGCAATATGCTTTTAACAGATATTAGTTAAATGGATGGCAAAGTGGATGGTGTAGCAGCAATCTATTGTTGTGGAGCAATTATACAACAAACTTAATGGCTTGTTTTAAGAACATACATTTATCATCACAGTTTTCTGTGGGTCAGAAAGAGCCTGGGCACTATTTTCTTGGTTCTCTGCTTCAGGGGTTCACAAGGTTTCCCTGAAGGTGTTGTTTGGGGTTATGATCTCATCTGAGGCTTGACTGGGGGAGGATCCACTTCCTAGCTCACATGGTTTTTGACAAAACTTAATTCTTTGGGGTTGTGGGACTCAGGAGTTTATTTCATTGAGGGTGTCAACTGGAGGTCCTTACAGGCTGGAGACTGCCTTCAGCTCCTAGAGACTGCTCCTAGTTCCTCACTACGCGGGGTTCCCCGACTTGGGGTTTTTTTTTTTTTTTTTGCCTCTTCATTTTTTTTTTTTAAATTAGAGATTTATTTATTTATTTGAGAGAGAGAGAGAGAGAGAGAGAGAGAGAGAGCAAGCAGTAAGAAGGAGCTGCGGGAGAGAGAGAATCCTCAAACAGACTCTCTTTGAGCCCAGGGCCCTGTGAAGAGCTCAATTCCAGATTGCTGAGATCATGACCTGAGCTGAAATCAAGTCAGCCACTTAACTGACTGAGCCACCCAGGCACCCTGGTTATTTGCTTCTGCAAATCCATCAAGGGAGAGAGAAACTCCAGCAAGGTAGATGACACAGTTTCATGCAATGTAATTATATAATCGCATACATGTAATCCCATTCCCATATGTCTTATTATCTTTAATGTATTCTGTTGGAATTAGCAACAAGTCACAGATCCAGCCCACACTCAAAAGGAGGGGATCAAACCAGGATGTAAAAACCATGAAGTGGGAATCATGAGGACCATCTGAAGAGTCTTTCAATTACCAGGGGGTATTCAGGTATAAAATGGTGACTTTCAACATGAATGACTATTTACTTTTTTTTTTTTTTAAGATTTTATTTATTTATTTATTTGACAGAGAGAGATCACAAGTAGGCAGAGAGGCAGGCAGAGAGAAAAGGAAGTGGGCTCCCTGCTGAACAGAGAGCCCAATGTGGGGCTTGATCCCAGGACCCCGAGATCATGACCTGAGCCGAAGGCAGCGAGTGGCTTAACCCACTGAGCCACCCAGGTGCCTGACTATCTACTTTTTTGAAAGGAAGTTAGAATATATGTACCTTTCCAATGTTTGTTGTGTAAAGTGGCTAACAGTGTCCTTTTGTTATGAATTTTGTATTTTATAATCTACATATTTCTCAAAATGTTGGCCATGTAGAAATTAGCGACTGATATTCCCAGACCTTGGTTGCTTCTTTAGAAAACATTTGATTGTCTAATGCAGTATCAGTTATGAACTATGATATCAATCGTAGGAGCAGTAGGAACGATGGTAACACAGAATAGTAGTTTGTTTGTTGAGCATCATTTTTATGTCAGGCACGGAGCCAAATACATACATTCCTGCATATAAACTCAGTCCCACAAGGACCTGCCCACACATGGGCTTAGATTGACCAAATGACTCTAACCCTCAGTCACACTTCCTTGGCCCAGGGGGTCAATGTATGTCTTCTCACAGCACTCTGGGGCTGCTTGGAAAGGGTGAACTGCCTCCTCACATTCTCCTTGGACTTTTCAGCACCACAAAGACAATATGGCACTTAATGAGAGCTGGTGTTTAAAAGCTACTCTGAGAGACATGACAAGTCAGGAAGCAGAACTTATAAGTCAAATGAAGAAATAGAAACTAGGACACCTGGGTGGCTCAGTCATTAAGCATCTGCCTGTAGCTGAGGTCATGATCCCGGGGTCCTGGGATAGAGCCCCACATTGGGATATCTGCTCAGTGGGGAGCCTGCTTCTCCCTCTCCCACTCCCCCTGTTTGTCTTCCCTCTCTCTCTGTGGCTCCCTCTGTCAAATAAATAAATAACATATTTATTTATTTATTTAAGATTTTGTTTTTATTTATTTATTAGACAGAGATCACAAGTAGGCAGAGAGGCAGGCAGAAAGAGAGAGGAGGAAGCAGGCTTACTGCTGAGCAAAGAGCACGATGTGGGGCTCGACCCCAAGACTGTGGGATCGTTACCTGAGCCAAAGGCATAGGCTTTTACCCTGAGCCACCCAGGCGCCCCAAATAAATAAAATATTTAAAAAAAAATAAAAAAATAAAGAAACAGAAACTGAAGTAACAGAATGTAATACTTGTTTCTTCAACAAATACAAACCAAGTGTTTAAAAATGTGCAAGGCACTGTGACAGATGTTAGGAGTTTAAAAGTAGACAAGATAGGTGCTAGTCCTTGCAGAGCTTAACTCTACTAATATCTACTAGATAAATCAAGATCAAAAATGAAAACAGAACTATTGAATAATCTGTGAAAGCAACATGTAACCTGCCTTATGACCCAACAATTCCATATCTAGCTATATACCCAATAGCAGAGATGAGTTCTTATGACCACCAAAGGCATGCACAGTTTTATTCATAATAGTCACAAAACGAAAACAGCCCAAATGTCCACCAAAGATAGAATGAATAAGTGTTTTTTTTAAATCACAATGGAATATATATAGTCATAAGAAAAAAGAACAAATTATTTTGCCCACAATTACATGACAAATCTTAAAGTGTTCTGTTGAGTGAAAGAAGCCATACACATCAGAGTACATGATGTGTGATTACATTTCTATGCAGCTCAAGAAGAGATAACTAACCAGTGATTGAGAGAAGGCAGAATAGCAGTTGCCTCTGGAAACGGGAAGAAGGCACTATTGGGATTAACTTGGAAAGGAAGTAGGGAAATCTGGAATTCTAGTCATGTTCTATTTCTTGCTCTGTGTAGTAGAGACATAAGTAGGCTATGTTTCCTCATCAAGCTATACACTTAAAATTAGTGCACTTAACCATATGTTATAACGCAATAAAAAGTGAAGGTGATAAAAATGGTCACAAACTGCTTTCTCAAGGAAATAATCATAGAGCTGGAATGGGGGAATGCTGTGGAGCAATGGCCTGCTTTGGGAACGGTGGTTTGCATGGGCGTCTGTGGAGGTGTCTTTTGAAGGAACCTGCCATAGGAGATTGGTGGGAGAGTAATCTGGGCAGAGGACACTGCAAGTGCAAAGACCCTGAGACAAGAATGAGTTAAGCGTGAAGTATAGAGCTCAAAATTCATGCCTAAGAAGTGACCTGATATGAGACGGAGAAGTAGGCAGAGATGGGATCTCTCAGGGCCGTGGAGTCTGCCACAAGGAATGTAGCTTTACCCTAAGTACACTGGGAAGCCACTGTAGGATTTTCACTGTAGGATTTACAGTTCAAGAAATAGTCACTCTGAAAAATAAAGAGACCTTTGTGAAAAGGGTGAAAATAAAGAGACCCCTAGTTAAAAAATAAAGGGACCCAGAGTCGTGGGTAGTGGCAAGGAAATGAGGATGGGGGCCTGATACAGCATCAACAGAACTTGCCAGCGAATTGACTGTAGGATGATGGTTCTGGCTGGATTGGCTCCACGACCACGGCACAATTTTCGGAAAGGTAGAAGACCAAGGAAGGATGAAGGTGGGGTAGGTAAGAAGCTATAGAGCCACTTTGGATATTTCATTTTGAGATATCTGTGCTCCAAACGGCAGGGGAGGCGGGGAGTTGGATGCATTAGCCTGGAGCTCAGCAGGGAACCATCACCATGAGGGGGTATGTTCGCTCTTGGGGATAGATAGGCTCACCCAGAGGTGTGTATAGAGGGGGGAAGAGAGAAAAGGGGAACCTCAGAAGGGGAGGATGAGCGTGATGATGAAAGCATGAACTTGCGTCATCTAAAAGGGACACCTCCCTCTGCCTAATCTGGGAAGGTCCGGGGATCTGACTCCCATTCTGAGATGACACCTCATCATTCTGGGTATAGCCCCCCAACCCCCTCCCTCTGAAAGTGCTGGTGTGATTCTGTCTCCCATTCTTATAAAACAAGAGAAAAACTTTAAAAAGTGCCTCATTCAAAGCTTCCTACAGCTCCGAGATATTAACATGCCCACTTGACAGGTGAGAGAACTTAGTTTAGAAGCTAAGAAATGTATCCTGTGTCAAAGAGCTGTTAAATATCATGGCTAGCACTTCACATCCGGCGACTCCCAGAAGGGGTATGCACCGAGCCATAGAAGCAAAGAAGCGTCTGGTTACAGTTTATACTTTAAGTAAAGGAAAGACGTCTGCCCAAAATGGGAATACAAAAATTACCCTTGCATGGACACTGCTGGCAGAGCAGAAAACCACCTTTTCAGTCTGTGCAGGCCAAGTTTGCTCCAGTTAGAAGGAACAAAAGGACAAGAAAGTCCTTGAGTTCGGGTAAAAACAAAGGCAGGCCTGGTTCCTGAGAGGTTCCCGAGAGAAATGCAGAGTGACTGCCTCGCCTAAGGATGACAAGGAACGAACAGCACAGTCCCCAGACCAGTCCTCTACCAAGGTGGTTCTGAGGGTCACCCCTGAAAGGCACCTCTCCTGCTCCTTCCTGGAGAGGAAACAGTGACTCATCTCTGAATGGCCCCATGCCCTATAGAGATTATTTTATGTAAATCTGTATAGTGAATAATACACACTTCCTCTTGTGTATTTGGTAGCAATTATCCAAGTCTTCTATGATTGTCATAAACTCTCAAGCAGAAGAGCTCTGTGGGCTGTTTTATCCACCGCTGAAGTGAAGATGGTATTGTCAATGTGTGAGATCAGGCTAGGGGAAAAAACCCAATAAGATATTCCATAAAATAGGTTCTTTCTTAATGAGGCTTACTGCTGTCAAGTCACACAAACACACGTGCACGCACACACATTACGTGACACAACTTTTAATCATTATGATACATGGTGGGTTCCATTTTGTGAACTCTACTCTCTGTTTTGACCAAATCTCCATCTGTACAGTAAGATTTAGGAGGGGTTTCCCTTGATTATGTCTGTGATGCCCCATTCACATGAACTGTATTTCTCTGTATTTTGAATTCTAAGAAAATCAAAATAAGAAAGTAGGTGCATCATAACTTCCCCCTTTTCCAGAACCCGTCTCCTCTTTCCCATGTCATTGTTATTTCTCTTCCACTTTCCTCTAGTACAGGATCATCCTTTTCTCTTCACAGAGCCCTCCCTTTGCTGCCCGCACCCTGAGCTCCTAGGCGTTGCTTTCCTGAGGCTGTCATAATGAAACACCACACAAGACAGAAATGTATTCCCCCATGGTTCTAGAGACCAGAGGTCCAAAATTCAGGGAACAGCATGGCTATGCTCCTTGTGAAGCTCTAAGTCGAGTCTCTCCTTGCCTCTTCCAGCTGCTGACGGCTGATGGCGATTCCTGGTGCTCTGTGTCCTCAGCTGCTTACTCCCATCTCTGCCTGTGTGGTCACACGCAGTCCTTCCTGTCTGTGTCCAAATCTTCCTCTTCTCATAAGACACCAGTCATACTTGGATGAGGGCCCACTTTAATGATACCGTCTTAATTTGATTCACGTCTGTAAAGGCCCTATTTCCAAATAAGGTCACGTTCACAAGTACCAGGGGTTAGGGCTTCAACATATCTTTTGGGGGATGCAGTTTAACCCCTGACACCCTGTGCCACTTATGTTTACTTGTAGAATGAGGTCAAGTCCCGAAGGAAATGTGGCTTACAGTTTCCTTTAAGCCACATATTGAAAGCCTTATAAATAGAGTTCCCCCAAGTAAAATTCACCACAAATATTACCTTTCAAAATAAAACTTCAGTACTTTGAAGAAACCTTAACATTGCCATGCATGCCCACAAGTACAAACACACAGTTCCTCTCTCTCTCTCTCTCTCCCCACTCCCCCCTCTTATTTACTTCATTTTTAGTACTTTAATAATAAATTATAATATACATCTTGAATTATCATCCATTCAAGAATAAATTTTATTCTGGTTTTGCTCTTTTCCACTTAAAATGAAAGAAAGAAACTAAAATGTTAGGCCAATGAGATCAGCCACCTGATGTGACTGATCTTATTTTCCATTCTGGACTTCCTTTTAGCCTTCACAATCTTAAGACCATGAAACTTTGTAGGATTTAGTATTTTGTTGGCAGAATGGTGTATTGATTAAGAGCATGAGCTTTGGAGGTATTATAGTTGGGTTCTCACTGACTCATGGTATGTTTTGGGTTCTGTGAATCAGCCACCCTCAAAGGGTGGTTGTAGAGATGAGATGAGGTGATATGGGAAGTACTTAGCCCACGGGCTGGCACCTAATAGATGCCCCATTGACACTAGCTGGTTATCGAACAACATATATATACAATGTGCTAACTGACCACTAGCCATAACTTTAGAAATATTATCTATAGGTGTTATAGGAAGAATTCTGTAATTATGTTTAAAATCTTTAAAAAAAATGATGTCTTAAGTTTTTGAGTAGGAAAATGTTTTTGGTAGCTTGTGTTTAAAATATTTGGAGGCTTGTAATTTGGGAGTATCTGGAAGTGAGCATATATGATTTTATTTTGTTTGTTTTATAAGTCCTCAAAAGCTACAGACCTTGATTTGGTGGGTCTAGTATATGACCCTTTCTAGAGTTTATGAAAAGCAGCCAGCTCATTAATCTTACTAACATGAGAATGCCCTTGGCCCAGAACGAGTGCAGGATTTGGAGGCAAACAGGCCTGAATTTGCATGTGACGTTGGGCAATCACTGAGCATTTCTAAGTCTCAGTTTCCTCATCTTAAAAACTAGAATTGTTAAGAGCTGAAAAGACTGGAGCTTAAATGCTATGACTCAGATTTTCAGAAAAATAGAATGTTCCTTATTTTCCATAACTGATCTCATTGCCTTTTTGGAGCTTCCCTATGAAAGGGGAAGAAGAAAAGTCAGACTGGTCAGTATGAATTATCCTAGCTCTTCTGTTTTAAAACATTCTCTTTCAGATTAACTCAGCTATTTCTGAATAACTTCAGTCAACTTGGGATTTCTCCCCACACCCATCAAAACCCTTGGTGGACGAGCACATGATGTTCAATATTGGGGTATCAAGGTGGAAGAGGTGACTGCTGGGACCACCTTGGGTCTCTGGGCTGCCTCATGGGTCCTTTCTGGCCTACGAAAGAAGCCTGGCACCAAAAGTCACACACTGTATGATTCCACTTATATGAAATGCCCAGAATAGGTAAATCCATAGAGAGAAAGTAAATTAGTGATTGATAGGAGTTAGGAGAAAGGAAGTGGGGAGCCACTGCTAATGGACATGGGAGCTCTTTAGGAGGTGATGGACATGTTTTGCAAATCAATAGTGGTGATGTTTGTACAACTTCATGAATGTCCTGAATAGCACTGAATTGTAGACTTTATAAGGGTGGATTTTTTGATACATGAATTATAACTCAATTTTTGAAAATCACTCATGATCAGAATTACAATTGCTGTATTTTACTATATTGTTGGTTCTTGTGTGCATATTTTTATTACATTTGGAATTCACTTTCTGTAGAAAAAAAATCAGTTGTTTGTGTTTGTGTGGGTGTATTTCTGGATCTTCTATGCTGTCACACTGATCTATGTATATGACTCTCACTGTCTTGATACCACACTATCTTAATTACTCCAATTGTAGAGTACTTCTTAACTTACCATCAAGTACTGACTCCTCCCACTTTAATTTTCTCTGTCATGATTATTTTAGCTATTAAACAGCTTGTCCTTCTGTTGTAAACTTTAGAGTAAGCCTGTCTATATCTATAAAAACCTTGCTGGATTTTGATAGGAATTACATTAAAAATCTAAGTAAAAAAAAAAATCTAAGTCAGTTTGAGGAGAATTAACATCTTTACTATGTTGCATCTTTTAATCCACAGCCACAGTATGTCCCTCCATTAATTTAGGTGTCATTATTTTCTTTTATCAGCATTTTAAAAATTTCATCTCAATCCTATGCATGTTTTGTCAGGTTTATAGCTAAGTATTTCATTTTCTTTGACTCAACTGTAAATGGCACTGTTCCTTAATTTCAGTTTCCACATTTATTTTTAGTAAATAAAATATGCAGTTGATTTTTGTATATTGATTATGTATCCAGCAACCTTGCTTAATCCACTTCTTAGTTCTGAGGGTTTTTCTTTCTTTTCTTTTCTTTTTTCTTTTATAGATTTCTTGAGTTCTTCTATATAAACATTCATATTATTTGCAAACAGGGACAACTCTATTTCCTCCTTTCCAATCTGCATGCCTTTCCTTTATTTTCTTTGCCTTATCACAAGAGCTAGAACCTCCAGTACTATGTTAAATCAGAGTGGTGAGAACAGACATTTTTGCCTTGTTCCCAGTATTAGAGAAAAAAGCATTCAGTCCTTCACCATTCAATATGATATTATGCATGAGCCATTTTTAGTCACATGTTGGGCAGCACCATGTTACTCCCATGCCATGCTGAACATAAGGCTTTTCTCAGAAAGTTGATGTTTTTCTGGAATATGACCTCAGAAGTAGAAAGAAGGCCTCTTCCTTGGGGGAAATTCCCTTAAATTTTTCTGATTGTTTCAAACACCATGTCCTACCTTATGTCTCCATCCTGAGAAGCAAGAGGACCCACCTACTAGTAATTTTCTCTTCCCTCTTTGTTCCTCACAGAAGAGACCAGAAAGACCTTCCCTCCTTCCTGAAAACTATAGGAAATGAGGCTTCTTTCACCTCACATCTTTTTGATTACTCTAGGGCAACAGTCTTCAAACTGTGATATGTATATAGATCCCTCAGGGGTCTAAGACCCTTTTGGTGGGGGAGGGTGGTCCATGAAGCATTAAACTATTTTAATAAATACTAAGATATTGTTTCCTTTAAAAATATATATATTGACATTTTCAATGTGTCAAAAATAGCTGCGGATAAAATTACTAACATTTCAGCAATAATCAAACAGCGCTAGTGTTCATTGTATTCTTCTCCACCATCCACTCACAGCAAAAAAGAAAAAGTCAACTTAAGTCAACAGTGTACTTGACGAAGCAATAAAAATTATTAATGCTATTAAATGCTAACCCTTGAGTACACACATTTTTAATATTTTATGTAACAAGACAGAAAGTATGTATAAAACACGTCTGCTACTTACTGAACAGCAATGGTTGTCTCAAGAGCCAGCAACAAACTGTGAGCATCCTGAAGGAGCCTCTGCTTTCATGAGACACCACTTTAACTTGAAAGACTGACAGGTAAATGATGGCTATTCAGACTGGAGTATTTGGAAGACATTTTCTCAAAAATGAACAAAGGGAGCCCGTCAGTCAAGAAAAACAACTGAGAATATTTGTTGCCAATGATAGAATTTGAGTTTTCAAGTGAAAATTAGAATTTTAGAATTTTTGTATCTCCCACTATCCCCCAGAAGTTATTTCCCATTATTTTAATACATTTTTCTGTTGTAATGGGTAATATAAACAAGTGAGATTTTTATTTTTTTAATTGATTACTTTTTTTAAAAAGGATTATAGTTCTTTGAGTAAACTCTACACCCAATTTGGACTGGAACTTACAACCCCAAGATTAAGACCTGCATGCTCTGGGGAGCCTGGGTGGCTCAGTCAGTCATGGGCCTTTTAGCTCTGGTTATGATCTCAGGGTCCTGGGATTGAGCTGCACATCACACTCCCTGTTTAGCAGGGGGTCTGCTTCTCTCTCTCCCTTTGCCCCTCCTCCTGCTTGTGCTTTCTTTCTCAATAAATAAATAAATAAAATTAAAAGAAAAAAAAATAGGAATCCCATGTTCTATGAACTAATCCAGCCAGGGGTCCCCAGCAAATGTGATTTTTTAATATTAAGTAAGGAAATGTGTTAGTATTTGGAAGATCTGCACAAGTTGGTCAACTAACATTTTTCAAATGACCAATGCATGTTGTTATGTTTAAAATGAATTAATAAACATGTTTTAAAACTTCCCAACTTTAATTTATAAAGATGATAATTATTGACACAGCTGACATGAACAAACCAACAAACCCCCTTTTTGGAGGTTGCACTGATTTTCAATAATAAGAAGGGGCTCTGAAACTCAAAGTTTTAAGAACCTACTTGTCATTCCAGAAAACGTTCTCATTTCTTTTAATTTGAACATTTATCAAATTCTTTTCCTTTCCACAAGACTAGCTTCAACACTGTTGTCTCACCCAAGCTCAGCAAATCTAGTTTGCTCCACAAAGCTGAACAAAATGGTCTTTGTTTTAGGTAAATCTGCCTTTGTCTGATTCAGTCTGCAGGGAGCCGCAGGGAAAAATGATTTGGAAACAATTTAAAAAAACTGCATTGATTTACTGAATCAAAAATATGATCCTAGCTATGTGGGTATTAAATGAGGGTTTTTTTAATCTTTGGTACCTGGCAGAGTACCTTGTAGAGGGTAGCTGTAGAATTCTTGTGCATCCACTCTCCAGCCATCTTTCCTCAAACAAAAAATAGCTCTAAATCCAAACCAGCAAAATAGCATTGAAATTTTCCCAGTGCACAAACTATTCTATACACTAAAAGTGGCATTTCATAAATCACTGCTCAAGAAATAATAGTTAAGTAATTGAAATGTACAAGGTACTTAGCTAGTAAGGAGGTAGCTAGGAGCACAAGTGTCACGAAAAGGCAAACACTATTTTATATGCCTCAGAACAGCTGTTCTCAACTTTGGTTATATATTGGCAACTTTGGTTATATATTGGCTATATATAGCCTATGTATCATTCATATATATATATATATATATATATATATATACACATATATATATATATGTATATCCCTAGTTGCCAATATATATAACTATATATTTTATAGTTTTTAAAAGCTTTTAAAAAAGTGCTAATACCTGGCCTCCACTCTAAGAGGTTCTGATTTAAATAGCCTAAGGTGTGGTGTGGTCTGAACAATAGTATTCCTAAAATTCCCCTGCTGGGATTTAATGGGCAACCAGAGTGGAGAAACATGGCCCCCAACTTGAGGGTTTCAAATAGACTCCCCTACACTTATTTATTCAATGCATATTTAACGAGCACCTATTATGTTCCCAGTACTCATCAAGGTGCTAAGGGTATAGCAATAAACAAATAAAACAAGGCATCAGCTCTCATGAGGCTAATGTTCTAATAGAGGACAAAGAGTATGCAAACACATAAAAAATATTATGTCATTGGTTGTAAGAGTTCTGAGGAGAAACAAAGCCAGTGAAGGGAATAAAGAGAGTATGTGGGTGAGCTTCTAAAGATAAGATCATTCAGAATTTCTCTCTGACAAAGTGGCCTGAAGACACCAAAACAAAACAAAACAAAACTGAAGGAAGCAAGGAAGAGAGACCCATGCCGCTACTTGAGGAGGGCCATGGCAGGCAGAGGAAGAAAAAATTCTGAACTCTGAGGTGGAAGAAATCTTGGTAGACTTCAGGAATGAGAATGAGAAGGAGGCATGGCTGGAACAGTGGTCGAGAGCAAAGCAGAAGAGCTGGGCCCAAACAGGCCTTGGTAAGGACTTCGCATTTCATTTCAAATGATGAGACGGTGCACTAGGAAGTTCTAAGCAGAGCAGTGACACTTTCTGATAAATGCTTTAAAAGGTCACATGTACCATTCATCTGTTGATGGACATCTAGGTTCTTTCCATAGTTTGGCTATTGTGGACATTGCTGAGGGTTGCTGGGAGAAGGGGGTGGGATTATGGACCTTGGGGAGGGTATGTGCTTTGGTGAGTGCTGTGAAGTGTGTAAACCTGGTGATTCACAGACCTGTACCCCTGGGGATAAAAACATATGTTTATAAAAAAATAAAAAATTAAAAAAAAAATGTATCTACAAAAAAAAAAAAAAAAAGGTCACATGTAAAGAGATTGTCAGAAGCAGCAGGCATGGGTGGAAGGAAGGAGATGAATCAGGAGGATATCGAAGTATTCTAAGTGAGATATTGGTAGGGACATGAGCCAACGTGGGAGTGCTGGTTGTGGTGCCATGTGGGCAGTCCAAGATGCAATGCAGAGGGGAGCCAGCACCATCGGATTTGAGAGTTTTAAGGGATGGTGGAAAGTCAAGGATGACCCGAAGGCTAACACACATCTGTTCCTTGCAACAATTCTGTAAGGTAGTTGGAAAAGCATGTTCTGCAATTTATGAATGAGAAACGGAAGCCAGAAGGAAGGTAAGTAGATAGAACTTACAGCGGATAGCTTCCACCACTTACCACCTGCCAGCTCGTTGGGCTACAGGTCCAATTCTCCTGCTTTGTCCAGGTGTGAGGTTGCAGGGATGCAGAAGAGCTAATCCCACTTTCTTGAAGTTTATAATCTAGCTGTAGAGCCAGGACATAGAGATAAGTACTGTGGTAACTGGGTGCTAACTACCCTCTCAAGATAAGAGATGATCCCAGGAGAGCTGAGTGAGCTGGGGTAAGAAGAATCCAGTACAAAGAAACATCAATGGAATGGTTTCAGTGAAAACCATCATTACTCAAAGAGTAAAGTGTGGAAACTGAGGCACATATACATCAGGTCCAGACTTCAAAGGATAAAGCTATTTGGGTGGACCAGAGAGTTTCAAATGTGTGTCGGGGAGACTAGAGGTAGGAGAATTAAGGAGTTGAACATGAGGTAGCGAAATAAGTCAAGCAGAGAAAGACAACTATCATATGATCTCCCTGATATGAGGAAGTGGTGATGCAACATGGAGGCTTAAGTGGGTAGGAGAAGAATAAATGAAACAAGATGGGATTGGGAGGGAGACAAACCATAAGTGACTCTTAATCTCACAAAACAAACTGAGGGTTGCTGGGGGGAGGGGTTTTAGGAGAAGGGGGTCGGATTATGGACATTGGGGAGGGCATGTGCTTTGGTGAGTGCTGTGAAGTGTGTAAACCTGGTGATTCACAGACCTGTACCCCTGGGGATAAAAATATATGTTTATAAAAAATAAAAAATTAAAAAAAAAAAGATAATTTGGGATCAGATTATAGGAA
Organism: Mustela nivalis; assembly: GCF_964662115.1. Lineage (NCBI taxonomy): Eukaryota > Metazoa > Chordata > Mammalia > Carnivora > Mustelidae > Mustela > Mustela nivalis. The sequence goes on from NW_028135704.1 coordinate 207,470, forward strand.
GCATTAAATGCCCACCTAATAGCTAGTGAGCCCTTCGCCTCTTAATAGAGATAATCGAGATTAGAAAAATACAAATGCGATTTCAAGGTGATCATTAAGCTTATTAGGAGAGCAATAATAAAATCTTCAGGAAAACAGGTCGAGAATATCATTCTAATTTAATAACAAGCTGGATTAATCAACGTGTCCTTAGAAGAAGTTTCATAATCCCAAGAGCCTTTGAACTTGATGGGTAATTATTGTCAATAAGAACAGACATCCTTTTGAAATTATAAGACATTAAAATAAGGTGTAAAAGCAGTTGAGTGGCTTTTCATTTGTACAAACAGCAAAACAGCTTCAGGCCAAGTGTGTGTCTGACTGGGGAGAGGCTGGAAGCGAGCTGTATTTGCCCACCCGGCTCTAGAACATTTTCATTTGTTTTGTGGGTGTAGTCACGACGGGAACAACTGGGAAAATATTTGAATGGCAAAACTCTCTCAGTAAAGCCTGACTGGTTTGGGGAGTTTGGAGGGTGTGTTCTCAATATAAGTTGGGGGTACTTAGTTAGGTCTTCAATCCTTTGGAACATTACATAGAGTTCTGAGCAAACAGAATGAGCCAGGAATACAAGCAAGACATTTAAGAGTATTTTTTTGTCCCAAGGAAGAACAGATATTTTAAAATCAAAATTATGTACTACTTAAGAAAACTGCAGCCACACTGAATACATTTACAAGAGAAAAAGTATTAAACTGATTTTCTTTGACCTTTTAAAATATATGAATCTACTTGATACCTTTTGTGCTGCTTTAGAGGAACAGTCAACATGAGTAATATGGTTTAGAATTGGAAGTATCTTTAGCAGTTTAGACATGTTCAGAGACAAAGAAGGTGAGTTTGATGGGGGTAAACAGTTGGTGTAGAGTGAAAAAGAACTGGTCCAACAATTTTGACACCTGCTTTTTCCAATACACTTGGGTAATACTATTGTATGTTAAAATGCATGTAAATCTTCAGGTATCCAAGGAGAAGCTTAAGTCAAAAAAAAAAAAAAAAAAAGAAAGAAAGAAAAAACACAAAACCTGAAATCATATAGGTAAGGTGTAGAAACGTCATAAAAACAAAAACAGGAGAAAAAGAAAAAAATTTTTCATTTAACTAAATAAACATAAGATGCCACAGAAATATCTAGATATCGGTGTGTGAGATGAGCTGAAGGATTGGTTTCCAATGGCCAAAGTGGATTGGTTATGTACTTCTTGTGAATCCAAACTCTAGGAAAAAGGAAAGCTGCAGGAGTGCTTGGACCCAAGAATGATGTGTAGGATGAAAGTGGATTACTTTGCTCTTTGCCTTAGTGTACGTGGCACAGCTCTTCCAGATGGGTTTGAGGAAGAGACACCAATCCAACGGTGTGTGTCTCCTCTACAAACACCTTCCATCTGGGGTGGTTGAAAAGCAGACAAAATTGCAGCATTGGTGGAGGAGGAAGTATAAGCAGGAAGGGGAGGGAGGTGCAGATCCACCCCTCATCTTTTGGCTACCGTGCAATCTGGAAAGATTTTTAAGATGTGGAAGAGGATCTTTAAATCCAGCTCTGCGACTCACTTGTGATGTGTCTGTGGGCAAATGACTAAATCCCCCTTTCCCTTTAGCCACATTTCTAAATGTGAGTGATTACTACACCTCACACTTGTCTCCGTTTCGCTTTGTTTTATTTTATTGGGATAGAAGTGTGTGAGAGCTTTATGTAAGGGAGTATGAGTTAATTCTATTGAAAATCAAAGCACCACACATGTGGGAGGTACTGTGATTATTTTTACTGGTGGTGGTTTGGGCGGGTAGAAGTGAGGATTGACCATATATCATCCCTGAGACTGGTTTGCCTTTTCTCATGCCTGTACCCTGGCAGTGGTTGTGAGGAAGCAAATGGTTTTTGTCTTTCTGATTTTCACTTTGAAAGTCAAGGGAGTGAAAGACGCCAGGGAGATGGAAATCTGTGCAGAATGTTTTTAGGTGAGCTGCATGTGATCTAGCTTTCTGAACTACTCACCGGGACTTAAAAATTATTTTTGTTTATGTTCAATGGAGAAAATGGTCTACTTCTTTTAAATCTCAACCACAAATTGCTGTTATACTTCATATTCTTAAAACTCATGGTGTTGTAATGAGAGAATTTATGTTGTTTCTTTGCATTTATAACAGAACAAAATGATAATTTTACGTACATGCCACGTAAAGGATTTTTCTGTGACTCAAGGAATAATTTCTTGGTGTTTTGGGTGAAGACCCTGTGGTAGGTTCCTAAGAAAGGGTTATCTGCCCAGAAAACACTGCAAAATAGGGCAAATTTCTGCCTAATGTTAAAAAGGCAGATTCTATTTCACTTATGCTAGTTTATTATGTTTGGTTTGTTAATCAGTAAAATCAACACTTTTTTTTCTGACAGAAATGGTACAATATTAAATTGCATCCTTACTGAAATATCACCAGATTCATACTACAAAACAGCTGAAGTTTGCAGTTCATATTTATGGTATGGGGGAACAGACATGCCACACAAAATGATTTTGAGTTCACCAGATCACCATGTGCCTTGGCTGAACAATGAAATCTAGCCTGCTCTTCACTAGCCAACATTTGCCAAAAGTAGAATCTGCACAAAAGCGTCAAGTAAGTTAACAGCTTCTCTAGAAGCTTCCACACATCACCACAAATATCTCAAAATCTTGTGTTAAAATTCCTATTCCTTACCATAGCTCATAGTAGTTATACACAATAATTATTATACACAACACAATAATTCTCGGCACAACACATCTTTCTCTCTATAAAAAGGCATTACTTAATTTATATTCTGAGGAGGCAACTGGTCATGAGGGACAACAACTTTTTTTTTTTAAATTGAAATTATCCTCTTGGCCTCATTTGTCTTTAAGCATTATATGATAGAAACTATGATGATTAACTTTATATGTTAATTTAAAGTGTATTTTTTGGAAGAGAGTAGCACTTCATTTGGTGAACTTTGAGTAAAGCAGATTATTTTCCATGTGGGTGGGCCTCATCCAACCAGCAGAAGGCTTGGGTAGAAAAAGAGTTCAGCCTACATGAGCAAGAGAAAATTCTTCAGTCCAGTGCTTTCAGACTTCATCTGCATTATTGATTCTCCTGGATCTCCAGCCTACTGGCCTTCAGACCAGTACCAGGGGGCACTAAGTGCTGTTAGGAAGCAGGACAGTCTTATTCTAGTTATCATGAGGACATTTGGACTCCCAATGTTTTGTCAACTCTGGTACCCACTGTGTGTCCTGAGGTGACCCATTCACCTTTCTTGGGGTTATCATCCATGGAATGGGGTGAATAGCATTACCTGTCATCTCAATAATGAGTTGTGAGCATTTACTAGGCAAAGCTTGTAAAGTACTTTGAAGATGAGAAGTGTTGCACCCATGCTGTTTTATTGTTATGTCTTGCACTTGATTATATTCCTCCTCAAAGATCTCTGTGGGGTTGATGCACTCTTTGTGTTGTAGTGGCTGATTTCTGTGGTAGATTTTATATCTCAATAAAAAGACTATATAATGTTTTAAATTGCTTGAGATGTTTTTCTTAGGCATCAAAGCCATGATTTCTAAAACCTCTAAACCAGTTTCCTTTGCTTTCCCTTACATGTTAATGTGGATAGTCAAAGTCAGACAAAAGGAAGGAGCATTAGCAGGCTATTTAAAATATCATTTACAGGAGCCAAGATACCACCCCAAGTTCAGAGATGCTATACAGCAACCCACAGAGCCTCCTGGACCAATTGAACGTGAAGGATGTCTGTCTCTTCACTCTCTTGCAGGAAATAATAATTCAAGGTGATAGGTCTTTTTCAGCTATCCTTGGCTCTTCAATTTTTTTCTAAATTATGAAGAATATTATTCTTTCTAGAACCTGAGGTGTAGTTGAGAAATATAAGAGGGCATAGATCCAAGACCTTTAAATCTATATGCCAAAATTATTCATTCTTCCAAATATAGTCTGAAAATCCGAATATGTATTTAGCAACCTTTGTTTCCCAGATACACATGAATTCTTGTATTTTCTTTCAAAGGGTGCCAGTAAAAAGAAGACGAGCTAAATGGGTGTTACTCTTTATGGTGATGAACATGGGAAGGTTTTGAAAACATTTGCCAAACCCTTCCCAGATTCCCACATCCCCAGGGGCAAGAATCAATGAAATTCTGGATCAGACAGTCCCGTAGAGTCTCCCCAATCTTGAGCATTAGCCAGAGCCCAACCTGTACCTCAAAGTGCTCATGATCTGTCTATTATTTTTTATTTGACATTGTAAATTCAAAATCTTTGCTTTCTTGATTCTGGAAAATTTGTCAAAAGAAGGACTTACTAGATTCAATAAGCAAACATCAGTAAAAATATTAATTATAAAATCAAGCCTCTAGATGTTGATTTGGGTACAAGTGAAGAGAGCATGTCATCTGAGGGGGTTTGTTTCTAGGCTGAATTATTTCAAAATGAAGGTAATCGCACATTTAAATAAAGCATGCAGAAGGCATAATGTCAGATTTTTAAATGACATAGAACCAAAGAGGAAAGGTACTCTGGTAGATGACAGAATCTGGATTTTGGAGTATCTCCACTGGTCATGACAGTAGGCTAAAACCAATGAGAGGAAATCTACTAAGAATCACTAGGAAAGTCTGCATCAAGGTTCAGAAAATGAACCACAGAGATATAAAATGGAGACAGAGGTTAAGACCTTGTCATTTTAAAGGTCATCTTACAGGTGGCAGTTGAATCAATGAAAGTGAATCACTGGGGTGTGTGTATAGAAGAGGAAGTTAAAGCCTTATGTGTGCTTTATTTTGGACTAACTGTATATATTTTTAGAATTGATTTTAATTTATCTGTTTGACATTATAACACAGATCTTATTTTTTGTTTGTTATTATCATTATTACATGCATTCCACATTGGAATGTAGGCATCATGAGCCAGAGACTTGGTTTGGTTCACAATGGTACCCACTCCATTCGGAATAGAGACTGTTTCACGATAGCCACTTCAGTAAATATTTATTGCTGTCATTGGCTAGAATTCCCTCTCACTCCCTGCCCAAGTTGGTGTTGCAAAGGCATACTGAGACCCCAACTCATTTGCTATGTTCCTTATCTTCTGTCAATACTTTTTTACTCATATAGAGTGAATTATTAAGTCTTCTTCTACTTTTCTAAAGGACCCATCTTTCTTATTTTTCTTTCTTGTGTCTCTGTTTCTGTGTTTCCCATGGCACCATGGAAGGTAAGCTCACTCATGAGTTGACTTAGAATCTCATCCATTGTACATACTCACCACATGAGTCTCAACTTCCTTTAGAGTGGCTACCTTTCTGGTTTGGCTTCCCATTTAAAGGACAGCTCTTTTGTATCCCTTAAGCTCATAGATAAGGTCTAAGACAAACTTGATTATACCAAATTCTGGACTCATCACTTAAACATTAAGTATAACAGTTGATAATTGTTCACTAATTATTCAATCTTAATATGAATTGGGAAATGTTATTTAAAAAGCTGGGGTTTTTTTGTTTTGTTTTGTTTTGTTTTAGTGTCCTAAATCAAAGCATTCTTTTGGATTTATTATTTTCTAATATTTGCAAGCCTCCTCAGGATTAAAACTTCAGGCTTATTTTCATTATTATTATTTTTTAATATTGAGTTTGTGGTCAAATCCCAAGGAGTGTCTTTAAGATCAATTAAGTATCCTAGCTCATTTAATAAATAAGTTCTCTTCCACCCAAATTTACAATGACTTGGAGTAAATAACATAGAGAGAAGTAAATTAACTCAAAGTACGAGTGGTCAAAGGGGCACCTGGGTAGCTCAGTTATTAAGTATCTGCCTTCCACACTGGCTTGATCCGAGGGTCCTGGAATCGAGCCCTGCATCGAGTTCCCTGATCAGCGGGAAGCCTGTATCCCCCTCTCCGATTCCCCCTGCTTGCGTTCCCTCTCTCACTGTCTCTCTTTCTGTCAAATAAATAAATAAGTAAATAAGTACATATTTTTTAAGTACCAATGGTCATGGAGTAACATGTCTATGCTTACCATTCAGGAAAAGTTTTTATAAGTGCTGAAATATTGTTGAAAACTATAAATCTGTAGTTACATTATTATCATCATAAACAAAAGTAAGAACCAACTTGTTTGTTGTCTCTTCTGCAATCTCCTTTTAAGAAACAAAAATATTGGGTACGGGAACACTTTCAAAGTAAAAGAAACATATTTTTACCTTCAACATTTAATTATTTTTTTTTATCTCTTGCTAAGCCTCTGAAACTGTGTTCCTGTTTGTTTACTGTCCACAAAATGGTAGATAAATAATCCCAAGAGAACAAGTGCACGGTCATCTCCTCTATGACTCTGGTAATATAAGTGTTCTTTAAAAAATGTATACATGAGTTTATACACATAAAAATGTACGTGTAAATCACAGACTTCCCTCGAAGTGAAACTGAGGTCATGTGAACACATTTCAGCCTTTAACTTAGACATTTAGGCTGCATGCCCAGCTATGACACATAGCCCGTGTTTATAAAGTCAATTTAATTTCAGTTGTTGATATCAGTTACCATCATTCCAGATTTAAAACCACCAGCCCAGAACCCTTCTCTGAGCTCTCGCAGCCCCTAGTAGCTGTACCAGACATTTGGCACTTTTATGCACACTCGTTCATATTGTTCCTGGATGATCTATTTAAAGAGGCCTTTTCTCTTCATTTTATTACAAATTTTTGAATCCAAGGATCATGTCTGATATTTCTCAGAATCCTTGTTAATGTCTAGTCCAGAAGCCTGTTCTAGCAAATGCTCCAAAAAAGTTGTTGATCAATTCAAAATGGATTTTCAGTTTTATGAAAAATATTTTTAGAGTAAAGGAAATATTCACTTTTGTGTTTGGAAAACAGGATTGATTGTTCAAACACAAGTGGAGATGAGGTGACATCTCAGGGACTACACACTTCCACATCAGCACATAATCCCAACCCAACTTCATGAGAAAAATAATAAAAGACAAATTAAGAAAATATGATAAGCTGGGTTTAGTATTTCTTCTCCAAAATTTGTTTCCACTATAATCAATGGGAAAAAACAGAGTTGTCAGTCTTCTGTGAGAGGAGACATATGTGTTTTCTCTCTTTCCCTCTTCTTCTCTTTCCCTCCCCCCTGTTCCCTTCTGAAACTGAGTCATACCAGGCCTTATTTCCAGTTAGAAGTAGACATTGGAGCCAAGCAGCTGTTCAGAAATGTCCAAGTGGACAGCAAATGGTGCTGATGGAGTTAACGGTGGTGACTCACTTGGGACATTCACAGCAGGTCAGCTGAAACCACCCCTTGCTGAAAAGAGAATTTAGTCCCTGTCGGGCAAGCACCCAAGAATACGAGCTGGGGTTGATAACAGGATAGTGCCTCTTAGTTGCCACTGGTTGCTCTGCTGTTCTCAGTTTTCACAATTTTTTTAAAGGTGGATTTTTTTCTAACGCAATCATGGACAGTGATGGCAAGAACAGGCTGAGCAGCTGTTGACTGTTTGAAATAACAGAGGGAGGTTTGGTATCTGGAAATGCTCAACACAAGTTGCCTTGCAAGCTTTGATGATGACTTTCACATATAAAATTATGGGTCAGAAGCAGGAAGCTGAGGACACTTCATGCCAGGATGTCTAGCCTGGCAAATGTAAGATTTGGGGGATTTCAGAAAGATTTCATTCATCTAGGAATACTTTTCTACAAAATACTGTGATGGTTTAAAGTTTACTCAACCAAACAACAATAAAAACAAAACAAAGCCACCCAAACAAAAAACATATGAGAAATAGAGCACACTCAGATTTTTGTGAGCATATACAACTTTCTCTGTAACCCAGAAAGGATGTACAAAAATACGAGGAAAAACTGACATGTGGTTTTGCATTATAAAATATGACATGAAAGACTACTAAAGACGTTTTTAGAGAAAAACCATAATTACCAGAAATAACATAACCTTGACCCAACACCTATTTTTATTTTTGTTTTTTTCTTCAAATTACTTAAAAAAAAAAAGTCCTTGAAGGAAACTATCTTACACTTGTTCCCAACTGGTTGAAATTTTAACAAATAAGGAATAATAATTATTGATATTAATGATCATTCGACTTAAACTCCATTTCCCTAAAATTCTCGCATGAGCTCATGGTTTCCACATTTAGATGAGATCTGATTTCCTTTGCACTTATTTGGTAGAAAAATCTGATTTGGCAATTTGTGTTCACTAAAATCAAGTTCCCTTTTGTGCCTGGATCTAAAGCTACTTCTGACAGTTTCAGACCAGGCCAAAGACAGAATGATAAATAAATTAACTTCCTTTCCCAAGAATAGGTCTTTGCATTAAATGAGCATGGTGAAACAAAGGACTGTTTATCAATCTGTACAGTTTGCTAGGTATTTTAATGCCTTCACAGTTTTAAGGTCTATGGTTTTAAGGGCATTCAATAATTTTTTCAGGTCCACCCCTTTGAGAATATACTTTCTAAGTTCAAAGGAGAATAGTTGCGTGTCTATGGTTTTAGAGACAACTGTATTTGTGTGGGGTGGTTTACAAGGGCAGGGAAGTATCTATCTACCTCATGGTAGAGGCTTAATAAATATTAGTTGAATTAATTAATTTTGGCCACAGGAACCAGAGGGATGACAAGGAGTTTCTTGTTGGCAAAAGAATAGATTAGTCATTAAGATCAAGTCGAGAAGATGGGATTTAGCAAGATTTAAATGAAGAATACTGAAACCATTGGAAGTCGAGACTGGGAGGGGCACTGGGGAAGGGAAAGACAGTTGGATGAGTAAGTCTGCAATGGCCTGGGACGAACATATTTCTTCACATGGAATCAAAGTCCCACCAAAACTTCCACACTTGGAAAAATGAAAATGAAACAGGGCATCAAGGTATCACTGGGGCATGAGACAGGGATGAGAAGACCATAGTCACAGAAACACATGGGTTTTGAGAATTTATTGCTTTGTTTCCATCCCTTCTGCCTTGATCTTCTTTTCTCCTCTTTCCTCGATTTTCATCTAAAATTGAACTGCCAAAGAAAAATGACTGGTTAGATGTTAGAAACTTTTCAGCAACTCTTCTGCATTCTCGTGAGTATGCATGTTTTCTCTCCTCAATTCTGCTCATCTTTCCAACACGATTCTGACAGTGAACCTAATCATCTTCTGATTTTGGTAGTGAAATGCCAAACAGCGTTGCTATTTTCAGGTGAGAAAGAGCTGCTCCATATGTATGGAGATACATTTCCTATTTTAGAAAGAAAATCAGTTCTATTACTCTATCTACCTGTCTATTGAGAGAAACAGAACTTACTTTTTATAAAGACAAGAAAGTAAATTGCTGAAGTTTTTACCTTCCAACTATTCTGTGTATAATTTCATTTTTTCTTCTGGCATATTTTAAATTGTTATCATTTGATATATGCCATTCCAGATATTCTAATTTGGGGTTGATAATTTAATATTAAATGGTAGCTATGTTAATTCTACTAAGGGCAAATCACACCATCCTATTCATCATAGTGGAGTAGGCACTGATTAGGTCTTTTTGGTGATAGCAGATTGTTGAGAAATCCAAGGTCTATAGGGACGTGTAGATAGGCATCTTCCAAGAGGTGAGAGGTAGTTAATACACCCACACAGCCACAGGCACACACACAAATAGTAAAAGCATTAAGAAAAAAAAAATGACCTCTCTGTAGGAGATATTTATTATAGCACATTAGTACATGTATATTGTTTAATAAGCTGAAACTAGAGGCCTGCCCCTCTTTTTCTCTGGTTTTATTATCTCGGTTTCACATAAAACAAGACCGAATCTCCTGCATGAAAATCAGGTTGGTATGTGTCACGTCTGTATCAAGTGTCTGAGCTCATTTTTATTTGCAGCCTGTTTCCCCATTGTACTTCCTGGGTTTGGTAATGCAAACAGGCAGGACATTGTGTCACTGCGCTGGTGACACTCCCTCTGTAAGCCCAGAGTCTCAGAAGCTGGAACTGGAGTTAATGGGACTTACTAATACAAGGAAAAGAAACTGGTCTGGTACCATGCTCTGATGTGGAGGGCCGGCTAGTCTCAAGGTCTGAGGGACTTCAACCTCCATGGCACACAGCTTCCTCTCCAGAATGCCCTGCACTCGGTGTCATGTTTTTGTCTCACATGCAGGCAGAATGTTAAACGATTTAGGAATTGATTTGTGAGATGTTTGCAATATGCTGGAAGAGTTCTCCTTCCGATGCAAAAAGCCAGTGAAATTATGCAATTTGTAAACTGAAAAGGGGAGATCATCTAATCTGGTTTCAAGTCATGACCTCTGAATCTGTCCCTCCCCAAGTGTGGCCTTGCAGGTGTAAGGTGTATTTCAAAGGCCTCAAAATGACTTTGGAGGAAAGAGATGGAAGAGATTAATCCAATCCTGAAGGCAACAACAGAGTGTCATGTGTGGGTCCATGCTGTATACTTCTCATTTTTAACCTGGACAAAGTCTTTCCAGCTGTTATGTTGAGTTTCAGAATCTAGAGTTGTCATGTTCATCAAACACTAGCTTTATCTTTCAACACTGTGCCTCAATGGTACCAGAAGAGCATTCAAAATGAAATTCTGGATGCTTTTGTGAAATGATCCTATAAGGTCTTATAAGGAAAATTTTGTATGAAGATGACCTGACTTATTGAATTTTATAACTATTATTTTTAAGCAGCTGTGTTTGGCATTAGAGCCTGCCTAAATGCCTGTCCTTAGTAAAGATTATCTAAGTTAAAAATTATCTAGTAAAAATTATCTAAGGTGAGATGGATGAAACCTGAACATTTTCAGGGTTTAGACACCCCACACTGAGTATATCATGGTGCAGGACAAACCAATGGAGACCACCGGGCACCAAAGTTTACTCCATCAGTGAGAGTCATAAAATGAAGTCCCGGTGGAGGTTAAGACATAAATAACTTAGTGAGACTCTTCACATCAACACTGCTTAAATGGGAGAAGGTAAACCAGCCATTGTAGTGTCAGCCTGTCTCTTGGCAGCTGTGATTGGAGGTAATGCTGTCCATATTTAAATCCTGGCTTAATTTTCTAACTGGATGCTCTGGGGCTGTGCTTCTCAAACTGGATGGTTAGGTGCATCAGAATCATCTGAAGGTCCTATTAAAAACAATTATTGGACCCCACCCCCAGCATTTCTGATTCAGTAGGTCCAGAGTGGAGCATTATGGTCTGCATTTCTGATAAGTTCCCAGGTAAAAGGGATGCTGCCAGTCTAGTGACCACACCGAGATCACCAGCCTAAGGCAACTAACTTAATTTTTCTGTTCCTGAGTTTTCTTCTCTGTCCATCTCATAGAGCAGTTTTGAGATTAAATAAAATGCTGTAGGAAAAGTCTTCAAATGCTATGCAGCAAATTGTGTTAATAAGCATTAGTGATTGCCACTGGTAGTAACGATGATAGAACATTCTGTCACATTGATTTTTGTTTAGACATAAGCTAGCTCTACATTGGGAAAACCCGTATCAAACATACAAGCATTTATTTTAAAGACTTATTTATTTGAGAGAGAGAGAAAGCAAGAGTGAGTGAGGTGGGGGAGAGCGGGAGAATTCCCAAGAAGACTCCCCATTGAGCGAGGACCGCTCCAACACAAGGCTCGAGCTCATGAGCCCTGAGATCATGACCTGAGCCAAAGCCAAGAGTGCTAGACACTTAACCCACTGAGCCATCCAGGTGCCCCAAACATACCAACATTTTAAATAAAACTATCCAACAATATTGAATATATAAGCTTGGGAAAAACCATTTGGCCTTTTGGGTTTTTAATAAAAAGCACTTTGCCATTGTGAAATCTCTTTGGGAATCAAAAACCTTTTAAAAGCTATGGAAATATCTTCGGGCTTGCCATAGACCTTCTTCCCACAAAATTGCTCACACATATGTACCTGAACATGTGATTATGCAGTGCCTAATTTGGGTCCCCAGGTGAAGGCTTTGCACAGAGTAGCTTTGCACAGAGCTGCCTTGGTCAGAGGAGCAGGGGGCCATGCGAGAAGCAGTCAGCTGTCCTTTCTCTTCACTATCTCTTATTATTTAAATTAAATGATTTCCATGCCCTCTGATGACTTATCTGCAGGTAGGGTAGAAAAAAAGGGGGATCCTGAAGTCAACCACACTGGACCTAGGGGCCAGCTTGGGGAGATTTAGGCATTTGCCAGGACCTGGGGCAAACCACAACACTCTCTGAGGATTAGATTCTGTAAACAAAAGGGTTATAGTAGATAAGGTCTAATCCACTTCTAGAATGGATGGTGGCAATTCTCTTAGAAAATAAATCAGCTGCGGGGGCACCTGGGTGGCTCAGTGAGTTAAAGCTTCTGCCTTTGGCTCTGGTCATGATCCCTGGGTCCTGGGATCCAGCCCTGCATCCGACTCTCTGCTTAGTGGGGAGCCTGCTTCTTCCTCTCTCTGCCTGCCTCTCTGCCTACTTGAGATCTCTGTCTGTCAAACAAATAAAATCTTAAAAACAAAATAAAACAAATAAGAAGCTGCATGGTGGTCTTAACAACAGGGCTTTCTTTCTCACCCACTTTCTGTAATAAGTTTCTCACATCACTGCTCAGTTATATGACCTTTTCCTACTATTGAACTTGAATGAATTTGGATTCTATAAACTCAATGTACTCTCTTCTCCATCGATCCTCTAATGCATTAATTTTGATATTTTGCTCTTTCTACCTAAGTCAGTTAAGGACATTTTCTGTTTATTCACACCTGGACTGGGGTGCCAGGGTGGCTCAGTCGGTTAACCTCCAGACCTTGTCTCAGGTCATGATCTCAGGGTCCTGGGATCGAGCCCCATATCATACTCCCTGCTCAGCAGGGAACTTGCTTCTCCCTCTCCCTCTGCCTGCCATTCCCACTGCTTGTGCTCTATCTATCTCTGTCAAATAAATAAATAAAATCTTAATAAAAATAATTATTCTCACCTGGATCATGGGCATATTGTATTTATCCTTAGGCCTTGGCTCCTGTTATTCCCCGTGCCTGGAGCGTTCTTTTCTTCCTACTTTGCCATGTTTCTAGCACCTCCCTCCCTCAGCACCCATCCCTGGCCATCCCAATCTGGCTTCACTGTATCCTTCAGGAGATAGCTTAGATTCATTTCCTCTGAGAAGCCAAGACTGGGCTCGTGCTTCCCACCCCATGCAAACACACTGCATGCAACCCTTTTATTGCATTTCTATTGATGTACTGACTTTGGAAGCTGATACGCATGCCCTCGCCCATTTAGTTCTGTTACTTATTGACAATATGGCCTTGAGCAAGGCTCTTCAATGAACTCCAAATTCTTAATTCATAAAGGATGGTAAATAGCTACCTCATTTGGCTGCCATGAGGATTAAATAAGAAAATGTGCAATGCCTGCTTCAGTGATGGCTCCTTGCATCACCAGTTCATCATCATCACAGTCTTTCCTAAATGTGTGATGTCTAATCTGATCTTTTAGAAGGTCATGGATCACAGCCAGATTGTAGTTAAAGCCTTGGACACCATATTGATTGAAAAAGGGGTTCCACATGCTTTATGTCAATAGTTTTCAACCCTCTCATGCTTCACAATGACCTGGGAAGTTAAATCCTGCCCTGTCCCCCAAATCCTGAGAGCCAGTCAGCTGGCCTGGGATAAGACATAGTCTTTGAGATCTGCAAAAGCTCCCAGATTATTTTAATAAACAGATAGTTTGAGAGACACCGTTTATGGTGACCCACAAGCAGGAAGAGCAGAGGTTGACCTTTGATGGAAGCCTGATTTGCATCTTCAAAAGTTCACCCATACCCTTTATTCCAAAGTGGCCATGGCAGTACTTTAAGAAAAGTTGGGATATGGAGGCAAGAACAGAACAAAATATTTACATATACTCTTGTACGTGCACACAACTGGGCCTTCCACCTCATAAAGTGGGAAGATTAACCTGGGCTAAAATTTTTTATTGACAAGAGATTCCAAGTGGCCATCTCAGCCACCAGAGTGTGACCAGTATGAGGCCAGATGTGCCTATGGAGAGAAATCGCCTAAAATCATATACTCCTATAGCCAAAAGATTTGAGAAATTGGGTATGGTTAGTTTGCAGTTTCCATTTGATGTTGGAAATTGTCAACACAATACAGCAAATACTGATTTGCCATCTGGTCTGTTCTCTAATCTTTGTTTTCTTCATTCTACATATTTCTTCTGGTAGACCTCATCTCTGACTGTGACCTCACCTCCCCATTATATGTGTAGAATCTTTCCTCCGTCCAAACCAGGATCTGCAGTTTCTATGTCACCTTAAATGCACTATATCTGAAACAGGCTTTCTTGAAGTCATCCTGTGCCCTTCTCTGACCCCCTCTCTCCACTCATGGAAGAGTGCTGCCCTCTGCAACTCCCGCACATGACCTAGAACATTTCTCCCCAGCTTCCCTCAATGTTACTTCCAAATAAGTACCACCCAGTCTTATAGCTCAGCATCACATCTCCAGCATCATGTCCCCAGCTCTCCTGCTCCTACATACTCAGACTCGTGTTTCCTTTGTTGGTGGGAAGGTTGTTTCCTTTGTTTCCTTTGCTGTAGGTAGTTTGTTAAGTTGAGTCATACCTCCTACAAATAATAATAATAATAATAATAATAAAAATAGAAACATCAGTGCCCTAATCCCCTGGAATCTGTGAATATGTTAGCTTATATGGCAAAGACCTTGCAAATGTGATTAAATTACAATTTCTGAGATGGAGAGATTATCCTGGATTGTAGGTAGGCCCTTAATGTTACCACAAGTATCCTTATGAGAGGGAAGCAGAGGGAGATTTCATACAGACAGTAGAAGATAAGGCAATGGGACGCTGGAGCCAGAGATCGGAGGGATACAACCAGAAGCCAAGGAATGCCAGGAGCCACTAGAAGCTGGAAGAGGCACAAACTGAATTCTCTCCCAGAGACTGCAGAAGGAGCACAGCCCTGCTGACATCTTGATTTGGGCCCAGTGATACCAATTTTGGACTCTGCCCTCCAGAACCATAAAAAAATACATTTCTGCTATTTTCTACCATCTGATTTGAGATAATTTTGTTACAGCAGCAGAGATAACTAATACACATAAAAATTATAACCTTCTATCACGCTAGAAAAACTGTTTCTTCATTATGATTATGGTTCATATTGTTGGTCTTTCATTATAAAAATGAAAGCTCCAGGATTTTTGTCTGTTTCCCCCGCCCCCTCATGTATCTCAAGTGCCTAGAACAGTACCTGCACATAATGGGCACTAAATTATTGATGGGGTAAATGGCGAATGAGTTATTTCTGCCTGCTCACACCCTTCCTTTTTCCCACCCCCTCCCCAAGCTGTTTTCTCT
Source organism: Mustela nivalis (assembly GCF_964662115.1). NCBI lineage: Eukaryota > Metazoa > Chordata > Mammalia > Carnivora > Mustelidae > Mustela > Mustela nivalis. Next base: position 222,935 of record NW_028135704.1, read on the forward strand.
TAGATTGCCTACTTTATCAATGTCATCCCCTTCTCTTTATGCTCCTCAATCTTCTCTCTTTCTTGCCTCCTGCATCCAGCTAGTGGCCACATCCTGCCTGTTCTACCTCTTAACCGTCTCTCAGTTCTTCTCTCCTCTAGTCAAAAGTTCCTAGCCATGGCCCTGGTTCAGTCACTTATCATTTCTGCCTGAATTGCAACAGACTTGAACCTTCATAGTTATTTCTACCCTCTGTTCCTGCTGCCAGGTACCTCATTCTGACCTGCTTACCTCCCCAGCCTCTGCCCCTCCACAGCATGCAGCTGCATTCCTGCTGGACTGGACACCAGAGAATCCTTGAAACCCTGCCTTTGTTCCCCTGTGAGCTTTGGGTGCACAAACTAAATTGCCCCTTATCTGCCTGCAGGCTTTACAGTTTACACAGCTATCAAATGAGTGCAATGATATTACCTGTATCAGAAGTTTGCTAGGAGGCTTAAATGAATCAATGTGTGCTGTGTTTAACTGATAACAAAAATGTTTCTAATTTTCCACCCTTCCAGTGTCCATATCCCTTTGCACTTGCCTTGCACCTTCTCCCATCAAAAGATGGAATCTATGTTCCCTTGAATCTTTTTATATTGGTTCCCTTGAATTTGGTCTTATTTTACCCAGTAGAAAACAGCAGATGTTTGCTGCATAGCAAGGAGGAACCAGTTTGCTGCATCTCGAGGAACCCTGGCAGCTTTCTGTGAACAAGCCTGGACAAGCATGTGGGAAGATGCAGTCCATGTGAGGACGACTAAGGCAGCCCAATCGATAGCCAGCTGATCTCCAACCTGTGAGGGAGTTCAGCCTACATCAATGGAGCTGCTCACCTGAATCACCATTGACCAAAGATTCATGACTGAGTCCAGCCCCTTGCAGGAAAATGATCTGGATGACCAACAGACTGGTGAGTATGAACATGTGCTTACTATTTTAAGCCATTAAGTTTCAGAGTGTTATGCAGTAGAAGCTGAATGATACATGGGCAAAGAGCAGCCAGCCATCATTATTAACTCACATTAACATAGAATGTTATCATTCCAGCAAACATTTTTCATCTCTTTCTGAAAAGACTATCACCTTGACATTCCATAGCACTTGGTGTATAACATGTCTTCTCTATTGTTTTACTTATCACGTTGGCATTTATACTATTTGTATATTATTTGTATGTGAAACAGTGTGTGGTAATACTCAGTGTCCTAGGCTTTGGAGCCAGGCGGTGTGGGAGTATATACTGACTCCACCATTTATTAGCATATGACCTTGGCAAGCTCTTCCTCTATCTGTGTTTCAGTTTTCTCATCAGTAAGATGGGGATACTGATAATATCATTACTTCCTAGAATTGTTGAGGAATAAATTAAATTAATGCTACAAGCTCCCAGGTGTGACACTTTGCTTAGTGAATTGGGAAAGAGGATGAAGATGAAGAATTTGTTTCTCCTATATGGACAATTGACTTCTCCAGAGAAGGTTTTCTGTTCTCTTCATGCTGTGTTGTTCTGTGACACAATATCTAGCCCCTAGTAGGTTCTGAAACACAGCAGGCATATTTTCTAAATGAAAGATTACAGGCATTGAATTCAGGTCCAGTTTGACAAGAAGGACATGAGATGTTCTCTCTTTTACACCCGTGAAACTGGCTGAAGAATGGTTACTATTGTTAAAAAATTCTATAGACCTTGAATAGGTTAAGTACTAGTTTTCTATTGCTGCTATAACAAGTTGCCATAGACTTAATGGCTTAAGGCAACTCAAATTTATCTTACAATTCTAGATGTCAGAATCTAAAGCTGGGCCTCCTGGGCTTAATTAGGGCATGGACATGGTTGGATTTCTTCCAGGAGGTTCTAGGAGAGAATCTCTTCCTTTGTCTTCTCCAGTCTTTGGAGGCTGCCTACATTCTTTAGCCCATGGCTCCTTGCTCCACCTTCAAAACTGGCATGCTGCCTCTCTCTGACCATTCTTCTTTAGTTACCTCTCCCTCCTATCACCACCAGGAAAAGTTCTTGGCTTTTAATGACTCACATGATTGGTATTGACCCACCTGGATAATCCAGGATTATTTCCACATCTCTTGACCAACACAACCGTATCTATAAAGTCCTTTTTGCCATGTTTCTGGTAACATGTTCACACATATTCACAGGTTCTAAAGATTAAGATGTGGAAATCTTTGCGGGGCCATTTTTCTGCCTACCACAAAGGATAATAACATTGGTCAAATCTGTAAGCATAACCACAGAATCACCAAGGAAGCAGTGAATCACCAATGAAGACCATTTCATTCACAACCTTGGGGCACTATGTACAAGGATACAACACGAATGCAGCCCTTTGGAGGTGAGTCAACAGAGCTCCCAGAAATAGGACAAGGAACTCAGAGAGGGATTGCCAGTCATCCGTGTCATGATCTTAAGCTTTGATTTTGAATTTGTAGTATTTGTGTCTGTCATTCTAATTAGAATTGTTTAAAAATTCCATTCAATGGGGCACCTGGGTGGCTTAGTTATTAAGAGTCTGCCTTCGACTCAGGTCATGATTCCAGGGCCCTGGGATTGAGCCCCACATCAGGTTCCTTGCTCAGTAGGAAGCCTGCTTCTCCCTCTCCTACTCCCCCTGCTTGTGTTCCCTCACTCAATGTGTGTGTCTCTCTTTCTGTCAAATAAATAAATAAAATCTTAAAAAAAAAAAAGAAAAGAAAAGAAAAAAGAAATCCTCCTAATCCTACCTTGCCAGCAGGAAGGACTGGTTTAATCAAGTACAGTGCAGAGCACCGGTTCTCAAACTGTGTTCCAAAAAAGTACTTCAGGGTTTTTATGTTTAATTCAATTTTCATGTAAAAATATTTCAAATGCTTAAAATTTTATAATAAACCTGAGCATCCACATATGTAATATACAGAATTTTGATGGACTTATAATTACTTTATCCTTTGACATGCACTGGTTTGGAGCTGAACTCATTTGAAGTGTCTCCAGCCACCTTGGTTTAATGGAAAAGGGTCCTGATGCCACCAAGCAGATGGTTTAAAATAAGCAAACAAACAAACAAATAAATAAAAGAGGAGAAAATTATCTTTCATGGCTATTTCTGTGTCATGAGTGAAGAGCTTTTTGTGCCACCAAACATCAACCACCAGGCGAAAGAAATAATAGTAATGTTAGCAAGCACTCATAAGGCATTTATTCCATACGAAGCATGGTTGTAAACATTTTACTCACACAAATATCAATTCATGTAAACTATGTGATAATCCTATGAGGAAGGAACCATTTTTCAGATGAGGAGATCAAGATATGGGGAGATTAAATGGTTTTCCTGAGGTCAAACCGCTGATAAGTGGCAGACAACATGAGGCTCCATTCTGTGCTTGCAACTACAGCATGTCCAATATTTAGTTATAATTCTGATTTATCAGGACAGCCCTGCGTCATTTTTACAAATTGACCTTGTGGTAAGTAAATATAATTGCTTAAGATTGGAGGAGGGTGAGAATGTGGTCTTGTTCTCCCTGCCCAATTAGGTGAGCAAAAAGAACAGGCATCAGACCAGCGAAGATAAAACCCATAGGATCCTTCACTCCTGATGGGCAAAAGCTAGGTTGAAGGAGGAGGTTGAAGTTTGTTGCAGTAATTACCAATTTAGGAGCCCAGAATAGGATTCGCCCGCCCATCAGACCAGGCATGGGGTGGGCAGTTATGAGGCAGGTCTTCTGTGTTGATGACAAGGCAGCGGGTGGATCCCCGAGACTGGAGGGAGAACAAGGCCCAGTCATGACTGCTCAGGTTCATGTGCAACTTCCAGCCTCACTCCTGGGATCTGTGAGAGGCTGAAACAGATACTCAGCATGGAGGCTTAGAGACCGGAGTCCCCATCAAGGTAAGTAAGAGCGGAAAAAGTCCTCCAAACAACTATAAACTAGAAAACTTACTACATACAGTTTTAACTTAAAACAAACAAACAAACAAACAAAAAAAAAACTTTGGTATAGTATGTATCTGAGTTCTCATGACATTTTTGTTTAAAAGAAAAATAAGTTTCCATTGCTAAATGCCTTTATAAGCCATATGCAAATGAGTTATATCCTATTTCAAAGGGCCCTATTTTACCTTTTCCAAAGGATTATTTAGAAATTTTTTTTTCAAGTTTTTATTGAAGTTCCAGTTAGGGATCATTAGAAATTTTGAGAGTATTTTGTTCTTTCCAGAAAATAAAACTGCACTGATAGATTCAAGGCAACATCCCTGAAGTCTGGCTTTCCACCTGATGTGGCCTTCGCAGCTCATGATACTGTCTCTGTTTTCAGGGCCAAGGAGTAATTGATACACATTTATGTTCTCCATAAATATTGGAAATACGAATGACTGATGAAGAAGGCTTGCCCAGTGCCAGAAAATTACGTAAGTCAGAGACAAGATCTTCCCATTCCTTGAGATTGAGCTACTCAGTCAGTGGTTATGAAACATGGCTGCCTCTGAGAATCACTCCGGCTGCTTTTTAATTAGTAAGGAAGTCTGGGGCTCAGCCCAGACTCACCTAATCATCAGCCTTTCTGGAGGTAGGGTCTATGAATCTTAGTCATTTTAAATGCTCGTAGAAACCAAAGGAAGTGAAGTAAATTGTGATAAAAGATATTAAGATACAATAAAATGCTTTTTGAAAAAATGTTTATAGATTAAAAAAAATAAAATAAAATCACTGAGTTTAAAATAGCCTAAAGTAATTTATCAAAACCTCTGTGCTCTTGAGGCAACAAATGAAACAAAGGCAAACACCCTTTAATCTCCGGAGACTGTGCCAGAGAAAATTCCTTCTGATGTCCAGAACTGTGAGTTTCTGTGAGGTCCATCCAAGCTTGGGGGTTACTTGCCTGGAGGCTCATTGTCAAAACAAGTCAGAAAAGGGCTTCTGCTGATGATACACCTGCCAGACTACTTACTGTCAAAATCCTGTACCAAGAAACCATCTGGGTTCTCTGGTCACCTGCAGGCATCTACTACCTGCTTTTGGATGCCCAGCCCTGTCCTGGGAACAGGGTGGATGTGCAGAATTTCTGTTTGTATCCTGAGTAGAGGATTCAGGGTGCAGAGAATGAGCTAAATATCATGGCTTCCCAGTCTTTCTATGACTCAGAAAACTGTGAACACTTTTTATGTATCTGGAGAGGAAAAAGGTAGTACTTGAAAAGAGAATACTTACAAAGTCACTTATGTGCAGTGAATTACCTGATATGGAGAGGGAAAGGGACATATCATTCATCAAGTCTTCCATAACTACCACATGAGTTATCTACTAGCAGAGAATTAGAATACAATGCAATTATTTGATGAGCATAATTTAGTCTTTTGATGAATCAGAATGTATGCATGCTTCTCAGCCATCAGTAAGACAATCATTAGTGTTACAGCAATGAAGACCTCACAAGCTTATTATTTAACAAATCAATCTAATTAATCTATTAGTCTAATTGATAGACTGATAAAGTGTGCTTTATCAGCATATGATCTATAGTTTGCATAGTCTCACCCTGTGCTGTTCAATATATTGTACAAAATATTTTAGACCAATGCATTTACTAATAAATTGAATCATACTTCCAATAAGGTATGATAGGGTAAGGACTGAACTTCAAATGAACTTAGCAAACACTGGGAGGAGAAAGAGAAAGAAGGATATTTAGAAAATCACAGGGCAATGTCTCTTGATATTGATTTTATTTTCTGCCTCAAACACCAGTCTTCTAATGTGAATGACTCACTTGTACTCTGAACAAACCAGGAATTTGGGTTGGATGATTGGTAGATTGGACACACCAGGTGAGTGCTCTGACAACATGCAGAGTGTCCTCAGATTTTTGGTAAGTTATTTATAGTTCCCATAAATCTAGAGCTTTGGCACATATTCCTCAATCTATCTCAAAGTAAGACAGCCAAAATCTTATGTGTCAATAGAGTGGAAATACACCCTGAGTCAGCTAATTATCACATGTTGCTATAGCAAGCAGCACACCCAGACTAAATTTAAGGTCAGAGCTACCCACATGTTTTTGCCCAAACTGGGAACTAGAATCTATTTTTCTCAAAATGAAAATACCTTTACTGTCTTTTTAGATTGCAAAAATAATAGCATGACTTAAATTCCAATTGATATATAGACTATATGGAAGGAAAAATCTCCTGAAATGTCGCCAAGAGAAAAGAGCCATTAAAAATTTGATAAATATCTGTCTAGACCGGTATCTCTATGTATATAAAATTTTATATAAATGGAATCAAATCATACAGTTTATTAACTTGCTTTGTTACTTAACAATTAGTAGTCATCTTTCTATGCTAATACGTACACATTTGAACCATGGTTTTTGATAACCTCCTAGCATTTTATTTTATGGCTGTATTAAAATGTTATTAACTGTCCCCCAATTAATGAATTTAAAAGTTGATGAGATGTGGAATTTAAGAAATGAAACAGATAAACATAGGGGAAGGGAAGGAGAAGTAAAAAAAAGATAAAAACAGAGAGGGAGGCAAACCATAAGAAACTATTAACTCTAGGGAACAAACTGAGGGTTGCTGGAGGGATGGTGGGTGGGGGGTTGGGATAATCAGGTGATGGGCATTAAGGAGGGTATGTGATGGAATGAGTACTGGGTGTTCTATGCAACTGATGAATCACTAAATTCTACCTCACAAATGAGTATATGTTAACTGAATTCAAATAAAACTGTATTCAAATAAAAAAAAACTAAAAAAAGTAAAGTTGATGAGCACTGGGTGTTATATGTAAGTGATGAATGACTAAATTCTACTTCTGAAACTAATATTACACTATATGTTAACTAACTAAAAATTAAATTTAAAAATTGAAACAAACAAAAAGTTGTCTTCAATGTTATTAACAATGTTTTAATACCCAGCCTTATATATATGCATTTTTGTGAAATCCGCTTCTCTTCTTAGGATCCATTCCTAAAGGTGAATTTTCTGGGTCAAAGGGCATAGACAAGTCTAAGGCTTTAGTTCCTATTGTCAAATTGCCCACCTCCAGAAAAGACATCTCAATTTACTCCTGCACTCGCCGTGTTTGAAAAATATGAGAACATTATTTCTAATAATGAGGCATAGGCCACCTAACTTGAGTGCTATCTTCACGAGTGGATAATGGTTGGATGCCAAGCATCCTGTTGAGGATGACTGGATTTGAACTCTGGAATGAGATCTATGTGCATTCCACCATCTACAAAAAGCAGAGAGGTCTGAGGATGGGTATTTAATTCATCCTCACTAAGAAGGTGACCATCTTCTTATCCAGTCCGACTAAGGAAAGGGGACAAAACTCCCTCCTCTGTTCCCACCTGGGTCTTGCCTGCCCCACCCTGGCATCCCTGCATCTTGATCCAAACCCCTATTTCCGGTCCCATGCAACGGACCATTTTGCATGTCAGCCACAGGAGGCCCTTTCTTCGCCGTGATCTCTCCACTGATCTGACCTCTACTGCCTTTGTAGCCAGAACCATATGAGAATTTCTAAAACTATGCAGCTTGAAAATGATTTCTTCTTGTTTGAAGTTCCACACAGAGATAGATGTGCCGTGTGCATAGAACCCTGGTTCACCTTTTGTAAGTCCTTTATCCATTGTGTGTGTAAGATTGAGACTCTTTACTTGAGGCCTCTTACAACCAGATTTTACACCAGCCATTTATGGCAGCAGATGTCTGCCCACAGCTATGACCTGATAACATCTTGCCTGGTTTGTAGTGGTATCTCTTGTTTTCTGTATTTAGCTCAGTTACATACATTTGGATAAGCGTTCTCTGTTTCCACTTTCCTTGCTTCTCTCTCCCTCTCCTGTTCCATGAGATCCTTTCCCAAATAAGCTTCATGCAAGCTCTTGTCGCAGGCTCTGCTTTCTGGGAGAAACAAAACTAAGATAGTGCCCAACATTAACATTTGTAATGAAGTAAAACAGCTTTAATTGGTGGAAAGTGTTCCCCTCTTAACTAACCAGTGATACAAGATGTGTTAAACAGATCTTAAAACAAAAAATTGGTATTAACTTGCTAACAGGGGTTCTAGAGTTAAGAGCTCAAATTGTAAAAGCCCAACAGAAACATGGACGAACAGCTATAATTCTATTTGGAGGCAACAGAGGTGGAATGATGCATCCAAAAATTATTTCAGTGACCCTATACTAAAGAAATTTGTGTTCTAGAAAATATAATGGAAGGTCTTATTATCTATATCTATATCTATAATAACTAATTTTCAATCATCTTCTGTGGCTAAATAAATCTGAATCTTTTATGGTTTTTAACAAAGTAAAATTTTATTACCAGCTTTTCTGTTTATATTCTTTTTAGGACACTTTCTAAGAAGAGAAGTTGTTTTCTTTTTCTTTTTTACAGAGATATATAGTCTTGAATTAAAATGTCCCAAAAGGGGCTCTTGGGTGGTACAGTTTGTTGAACAACTGACTTTGGTTTCATCTTAGGTCCTGATTTCAGAGTCCTGGGATCCAGACTTTCTTCCTTCTCCACAGGCTCCCTGCTCAGTGGGGAGTCTGCTTCTCTCACTCCCTCCGCTCCTCCTGCTTGGGCTCCTGCTCACATGCTCTCTCTCTCAAATAAAATAAAAAAAATGAAATAAATAAATGTCAGTCTTTTAATACTTTTAATACTTGCCAACTCTAATTCATATTAGATAGATAAAAACCTATTAATCAAAAACCTTTCTAGAACTGTCCAGAACAGGAAAATCCATGGGGTCAGAAAATAGATTAGTGGTTCCAGGGACTGAGGGCAGAGAGGAACTGGTGGATATTGGTGGATATTTCTTTTTGAGGTGATAGAAATGTTCTAGCATGGACAGCGCTGATGGTTAAGCACCTGCAAAGGTATGTTAAAATCACTCAATTGTACACTTTTAAAGGGAGAATTTATTATGTGTGAATTATATCTCAATTGGAAAACACACACACACACACACACACACACACACACAAACAGAACTTGGGATGCCCAGGTGGCTCAGTTGGTTAAGGGTCTGCCTTCAGCTCAGGTCCTGATCCCAGGGTTCTGGAATCAAGTCCCTCATCTGGGCTCTCTGCTCAGCAGGTTGTCTGCTTCTCCCTCTCCCTCTACCTGCTGTTCTTCCTGCTTGTGTGCACTCTCTTTCTCTGACAAATAAATAAAACCTTAAAAAAAAAAAAAAACAGAGCTTAAAAACAATCTCCTTCCAAAAACAAAAACCCAAAATAAAACCCTTTCTAGAAGAAGTTGATATTTTTCCCTGGGAAATATTTTTGAACACTTGCATTCACTCTTTCTTTTGCTCTTTTTGCTGAAAAAAGGAAGGCACAGCAGGAACCTCCCACCTGACTACTACCATGGTCATGGTCAATTCTGTCCATTTGCTGTGTTACTACAGGAAGACACAGCATCATTTGGGCTCCACCCCTGGAGTTTAACCCCCATGATCTCGCCCAGTTGGTCGCGTCTTAGGTACACTGCACACCATATCAGTCTAACTTGAAGGAAGCTTGCCTACATTCTCCCTATATCAGGACCCTTGGTGAGGTGCTGTCATATATGCCAGGGCTGCAAAGAGGTCAGTGGTCACAATTGTTGGGACCTTACCCCACCTCCACCCCCAACCCTAGGAGCCAGCACACACCAGAGCAAGTTAATAGTCAGTGGAGGAGTTGTGGAGGCTTGGGTTTTTATTCACAAGGAAAAAAAAAAAAATCCCTATTGGCAGCTGAGGAGACAGCCCCTCTGGGGACCAATTATTCTATTTTGTGCCATACATACTGCAGGAGGCCGCTGCCAGCCCCCCTGGGAGCCGTTCTGCTGGGCTTCCCTAGCGGAGGCCAGGCTGGTGCCCCAGACACAAGTTGCTCTTCATGTCAAAACTGCTGCTAATGACACAATTAAGTAACTGGGGACCACAGAGAAGCTCTTAATTAGGTAAACACGGCTCTCTGAGAAATGATTGCCCAGTTTTAGGCTAGCCATTACTGTCAGATTGCTAGAAGATGTGTGCTCTTGATACATGAAGAAGCATTGTAAGGACCCAATTGCGCCCTGATTATTTCTTTTTATTTAATAGTGGAGGATACTTACCATTCTATTAGAAATACTGAGAGTTCCTCCATCTTAAGAATTTACATCCTTTGGATTTACAGAACAAAAAAGAGGAAAGAATTACTAAATATTCTTTCAGGTATCAAACAATGTGACTATCCCTGACCATCTTTTGGAATCTTGAAGCAACTGGTGTAATCTTCATTGACCAAACTAGATTCACACACATTTAGATTGGTTTCCTGTTCAGAATTTCCCCTCTCCACTTGCCCCCACTATGAGTCAGACAATTCCATAATTTTTTCCTAATCCTCTTTATTTAGATTGTATTTAATATCAGATTATATTTAAAGACTGTTGAAGATATACGGCATTTTTTCCATCATCCACCAACTCTATTTTCATGAGCTCCATTCAGCTGAGAAGTTGGATGAGCTACGTCCCATTGACAGTTCCCAATGGGAATATCTTATATGATTTTGCAAAACAGTACTCATATGCACTTCCTTTCTCTCACATTGTTTGGATTTTGCTGTTGTTTTTTATATATGTCGTATTTTTATATATTAAAAAAAAAAAAACTGAGCCAATTCTTCTTAAGGGCTCCACTGGTTGCCAATAATATTTTGTTTCTTTGATCAACAAACAGGGAAGTTCAGTTAATTTATCTTTTCATATTAAAAAATGATAGAACAAAGCAGTGTTTTCTCCGAATTATTTCTTGACCCAATTATTTAGCACTCCCAAATATTTATTGTTATGTAATAACGTTTATAAGAACAATATTCACACATGTCAGTTTTCATCATTTTTTATCTTGGTTCATTCTTCTATCAGGTTAGCTTACTCTATCATAAAACTGATGGTTAGATGGACATATCGAACATGTGGAGGAATCAGCATAATTAGATGCTTGTAGATCAGAAGATTTAGTGGTGAAGGAGCCTATTAAGGGGTATAGAGTCTGAGTGGGCATTTTACCATGCTTCTCATTGTATCTTTCTCAACTACCTGCAATCACTTATCCTTAGTACTAGTTCTTTGTGCTTTTATGAACCTGGTCTTCTGTCTATAAAATTCAGATCTTGGTTGATGAGGGAGAGAGTACTCTGCATTGTCTTTGTTTCCCACTGCTCTGTGAACCTCACTCCACTGTCCCTCTAGGGCCTCTGCTGTCTGGTAGCTCCCATAGTTCTTCTTCCTCATTGTCACCATTCTCAATGACAGCCTTAGTGGCTGAAGCTCCAAGCTCTTTGCTACACCCCAGCTGACTCAACTGATACCACCTTTTTTCAGAGTCACCCAGAAGTTCAGCCACCACCCCTGCCTCCAACATCTTCTCCTTCCTGCTTCACTTCGTTTTTCCTACTTGACACTCCCAAGCTCTGTACAGCTGACATTCTGTGGTCAGACATTTTTATTTGGCTCTCACGCTCAGCTGGGAGTCTCAAGGCCCCTTTGACCTACTCGTGGGCCTGCTGAGCCAACCACAATCCCAGATCACTCCCAGAGTTGTCTCTTCAGTTCTTGATTTTAGCTTTCAGAGTTGCTGAAGGAAGTCACAGACCCATGTACACTGAACCCATGTGTGACACAGTCCTGGTTCAGATCCATAATGTCATTGCTCTAGGCTGTGGACTTAGGCACACTCCCCCCAAAGAAGCTGTAAAATGCCTTTCCTTGTTTGAAATCCAATCTTAATGTTACCTCTTGCCTTTCCTTATTCAACAAACTTTTTGACCCTCCCCTGCATGCTGTGAATGAGTGTGTAGGTGCTAAAGATGTTGGCGTAAAGAAAGCAGGTACTACATGCCCCTTTAAAGAGTTTATGTTGTGGTGGTATGGGCGGCTTGTGGAGAGGACAGGTAAGCACGCAGGACATCAGGAGACGACGATGCGAGAGGACACAGAAAACGGGAAGCCATGTGAGCCTCAGGGCCAGAAGAGGATTGGGCGGGTCATTTCAGCTTCTTTATTTGCTGAAATCAACACCATCCAGCATGAGCTCCTTTAGCTCGTATCCTCCAAACATCAGAGGATTTCACCCTCTCTGGTTCCATCTTTAATTCCATTCCAGCTTCAGGAAAAATGCTGTCCATTCTTCATTACTAATCACCTCGTCTGTCTGCTGTCATAATGCCATTTTCTCAAGCCTACACAGGGGTCCCACCATGTAGATCATCACTCTTTATGGAATATTAAATCCCTTGCTTCCTACTGGATTCTTTCCCTTCAAAACTGCATAGGTCACCTCAGTACTGAGCAGATTCTGCTGCTCATCTTTACAACAGACCGATTTCTTTAGCAAATACCTAGAAAAAAATGTGTCTCCAATATTTCACTTACTGACCCCCTTTGTCTAGATTTTTAAATGAATATTAAGTATTTCAAAGGTACAAAAGGGAGTAAAGGCTAGTATGATAAAATATACTTTATTGATCAATTAATAAAATTAATCAAGATAATATAATGATGACTCTTATGTTTACTGTCCAGTAAGGTATTAGTAATTAGAAGTTGCCCAGTCAGTTATGTCCCTGGTATTACTGGCCTCACATTCTCAAGGAAAAAACACTCTCTAGAGTTGGTGTTTCTCATCCTCATGCATTCATTTATAAATTCACTACATGCTTATTATAGAACACAGTGGAGGGAGGCCTGCGTGGCTCAGTTAGTTAAGTGTCTGACTCTTGACTTCAGCTCATGCTGAGATCAGCTCATGATCTCATGGTCATGGGATCCATACTCAGCGAGGAATCTGCTTGAGATTCTCTCCTTCTCCCTCTTTCCCTCGCCCCATACTCTCTCCCTCTTTCTGTCTCTCTCTCTCTCAAATAAATAAATAAATATTTGAAAAAATTATCAACAATAAAAAAATAAAATAAAACATAGCAGGGCATTAATTTGCACATAAACTCCAAATAAGTAGTACCATACCTATATGTCCTACTTAAAACTGTTACTTTCATTTAATACTTTGCATCTTGAGATATATATATATATATATATGTATATATATATACATATATATATATATATATATTTTTATATGTAGTATTTTTATATATTAAAAAAAAACTGAGCCAATTCTTCTTAAGGGCTCCACTGGTTGCCAATAATATTTTGATACATTTCACTCCTGAATTGTATCCCATTGTTTTATGTCCTCACACCCACAAACAATATATACACACATATCCCGTTTAGAATTCATTCTCCTGATGTTAGAAATTTATATTTAAAAAAAAAAATGGGGCGCCTGGGTGGCTCAAAAGGTTAAAGCCTCTATCTTCGGCTCAGGTCATGATCTCAGGGTCCTGGGATCGAGCCCCACATGGAGCTCTCTGCTCTGTAGAGAGCCTTCTTCCTCCTCTCTCTCTCGGCCTGCCTCTCTGCCTACCTGTGATCTTTGTCTGCCAAATAAATAAATAAAATCTTTAAAAAAATGTATAAGTTTTTGTTTTTGGACAAGTATATTCTTATTTGTGTGTTCCTGCACACACATGCCAGAGTTACTCAGGGTACAGACTTGGACTTGGAGTGGAATTTCTGGGTTGTTTGAATGAATGAATGAAAATGATACTGTCATTGTCACTTGATCACACATTGCCCTGAAAGTGTGAAGCCTGCTTTGTGACTGTAAAAAAATGAGGCAAAGGAGGTAACATGTATGATGGTATAATGGTGGCAGGACATAAAACACAAATCTTGATTCCAAACCTACATGCAATGCCCCCCGAGTAGGTTGAAAGACATTGGAACCCAGAAGCTAGACTTCAAAATTTGGATCTTCATTTAAGGTGTTTTCCATTTGAAAACATTGCTCATGCATTAGATTTTTAAATGCCTTTTCTTATGTCTCTGTCTTTTTTATTTTAAAAACCAAAGGAGTCTCTTCTTATTGAGTTAACCAGGACTAGCTTGGCCAAATAATTCCAGAAGGCATGCATGACTCTCATGATTGGAGTCCAAGTTAGTCTAAATTAACCTGCTGTGGCAGTTTGCAAATTCCTTTCCCTACCCTGAGCGGTTTTTTCCTCTGCTCAAGTATGGTAACTAACAACTGTGCGATGGGTCTGAAACCAAAACCATAATTGCAGTGCTTAAATTTAGGCCTTTGCCTTGTGTTGCCAATTTAGAGAAGATGTGGTTAAACCAAAAGTCACTTCGACTGCTGACATTTCTGATATTTTGAATTAAAAATAAAAGTCATTTTCTCTTCTATAACAAAATTAATTTGCCATTGACATAGGAGTTCAATGGCACATTCATCAAGATATTTCCTACCCCTATAATAAATTGAACATCGCAACCTAAAAGCCTCCTGGGATAGTAATTTGCCAATATTTAATACTTATTCTATTTCAGTGTTTCCAGTAAATATAAAAAAAAATCTTTTCTGTTTTTTAAATTTGCTTCTTGTGACACTATTTGTATCACTGGCATTAAAATATTACAGTTTCTTCCTGCTGATGACATGCTTATCGAGGAGGAAAAGTCAAAACACACTGAGATGATGGGGCACGGGGAAGATTCCCCATGGAATATGAACAACATTGATTTACCTTTTCCTTCCTAACAACATATGTTAATGGGCACAGGAATACATCAGTAGGAAGGCTAGCACATCCTTAGGTGAAAATATTGTGGCTCTCTACAGCATAGGGACAGGCATTTTGTAATTCCCACCATAGAACATAGAAATGTCAGAAACATACTTTCTCCTCAAAGAAACTTCTATGAGATTTTTAGAAGAAGACTCCAGTCTGTGTTTGGAGACGCACTTCTCTTGCGCATGTAAGCCATGTACAGCCGTGATGCATTCAGGATTTGGGCTTATGAAGAGATGATATACATATTAGATAGTTGGAGATGGAAAATAAAGCCAATTGGTTTGCAAAAATAAGGAGGGTATTTTTAGAAGTAATCTTTGCTTTGTTTTAAGGAAGATAGCTTAACAGTTGAGAAAATATTTTAATAAAGATCTGTAGAGTCACTTTACATGTGAGTGGAATTTTGATTCTGATTTGATTAAAAAGGGCTAGATCTAGAGTCATAAACCCTCCTATCAGTGGGAGCACTTGTGAAACCAAACCAAAGTTTGTATCATCATCATTGGGTTCTGGTCCCAAACTACATTATTTTTTATTGGGACCTAAAAGTTAGCTAGAGATTTTAAGTCCTCACTAGTCTGCATTCTTACTGTAATGGCAGATGGCACAATTAGCCATAGCTCTTGAATAATTAGGAGCAGTTATATATAAAAAACAAACAAACAAACAAACAAAACTATTGAAGACTTTCTCCTTCTTCTATATTATCAATAAAAAATAGTTAAATTGGGTCTGCAAGTCCTTGAATAAAACCTCACATTACTTTGGTTTTCTGTTTGCTCAATTTTTTTTCTTAATTATAGGTGGGTGCAACAGAAGACAAATATTTACCAATATTCATTCCCCACAGCAAATTTTCCTTAGAAGCTCTAGACGATAGGACTGTATTTTTAAAAGGCCTGGAATTAAATGACTGAAAATAAAGGAGATGCATTGAATAAAAACAAATGTGGCTAAATAATGTTTCAGTTTGAGTAGAATACAGAAGCAATAAGGGATTAAATTAAAAGAATATAAACTAATTAGGAAAGGTTTTGCTTTTAGATTCAATTATTTAAAAAGACCTAGTTTCCTTTAATGAAAATCATCATCATTTTTTTAAGAGCTGACAGACTCCAGAAAGATTAACAAGTTTTAAAAAAGAGTATAAATACACATAAATGGGTAGCTTTCTAACCATCACTGAGCCACTTTGGGCGCCAAGATTTATAAACCTATATTCTAAATAATTGTCTTACTAAGAAGAGAAATTGAGTATGTTGGGGCACCTGGGTGCTTCAGTAGGTTAAGCATCTGCCTGTGGCTCAGGTCATGATCTCGGGGTCCTGGGATCAAGCCCTCCACATCTGGCTCCCTGCTTAGTGGGGGCTCTACTTCTCTTGCTCCTTCTGTCCCTCACCCCCAACCTGTGTGCTCTCTCTCAAATAAATAAATAAAATATTAAGAAAAAAAATGAAGAAGAGAAGTTGAGTAGGAGAATAATCAATGACTGGGTGTTTATGATTCAGTAGATGCCTAGCCCTTTGTCATTGCTGGCCAAGATTCTCGGCGAAATTTTAGGAAGCTTGGCCCTTTGAAGTGGTCTTTCCCCCCACCCCCCAGACTTAAAAGCATTGCTTTGACCTGGTTGAGTCACTCGAGAAAATGCCCTGAGAACCTTAGATGTACAGAAGCCCTGACACCGATGTCTTGACCACTTCCTAACACAGAAAATTACATTCTGATTATCAATGTTCTCTTCTTGTGGCTCTATTTTTAAAAGATTAATGACTCTGGTTGGAATCTAATTTCCTCTTAGAATTAATGCTGCAAAATTAATGGGCCAGCTGGTCACGTTTCGAAGGGCAAACAAATGGCCCCCCTCACTATGGTCAGGGTCACAGTTAGGGCTCCTCATTGACTCACAGGTCAGGGGCATACACAGATGATTGGACTCATGGACCAAGAAGCCACCAGCAATAGTGAGGGTGCCCTGCAGGAGGAGCTGGACAACGTGCTCGTCACCTTTTTCCTAACTTATTTAATACTCTGGTGTTTCTAGGAGTCGCTAGTGCTGCTGCTATGGGAAGGAAGCACTGCTGACTCCATGAACCCCTTCACTTCCTCAGGACACATACGTGCACACATACACCCACACTCCCTGTAAGTCTTATCAGCACAGGAGCTGTATTTCCTAAATCTGTCACAATGCCTAGCCCATAGTGTGTGCTCAATACATGCCTATGGGGGAAAGAAAGGGAGCAAGGAAGGAAGCAGAGAAGGAAGGAAGGAAGGAAGGAAGGAAGGAAGGAAACAGGAGAAGGAGAGGAGAGGAGGGAGGGAGGAAAGGAAGGAAGAAAAGAAGGAAGAAAGGGAGGAGGGAGGGACTCAAGGGTATGCATTAAGGAGGCACATGATGTAAGAGCTCTGCGTGTTGCATGCAATTGACGAATCACGGAATTCTAACTGAAATTAATAACTTAGCATGTGTTAATTAAACAGAATTTAAATTTGAAAAATTAAAAAAAAAAGAAAGTAAATGTAGCAACATAAATTGGAAAGCCTCCCCTTCTTCCTTTCAGCTTCCTTTTCACCCGTGCAATCCTGAAGACGGGTTGAGTCTTCAGAAGACTGTCTTGAGTCTCCTGTGCATGCTTACCGTTAAGCAACCCATCACCAAGTTCTATACATAGTTGTTCTGGAGAGCTTTGACACAGCTCTTTGTGCGCATTAATGCTTGCTGGCACACGGGTGAACATACACACACTCACATCCTCATAGGCATGGCAATGGCTATTGAGAGCATTTTCTACAAACAGAACAAACATGATTTCCTCCATTTGGGAGGATTGTCCTCATCTGAAACCTCCATGACATTCGGTCATGGCCCTCGGTCTTTCCTCATTCTTTCATTTTGAACCAAATAACATTTATAAGTAAATTGACTTCAATTTTAAGGCTAGTATTTAAATTCTATAAAATAGGTAATGTAGGGAATGAGAATTTGCACCTACCCAGCAAAATGATTAGACCCTGTTTTTGCATTCTGTTTCATTATTTTAAGTTTTAAACATGAATCCAAATATCTAAGTGGGCATCTAAAACACAAAAATTGGAGCAACTCAAGTTCTGCTTCTACTACTTTATAAACAGAGTGCTCTCATCATGATTTTGAATCTACTCTTTAAAGGCAAGAATATTATATCGGGGCACCTGAGTGGCTTAGTGGGTTGAGCCCTGCCTTCAGCTGGGGTCATGATCTCAGGGTCCTGAGATCGAACCCTGCATCAGGCTCTCTGCTCAGCAGGGAAAAAAAAAAAAAAAAAAAGAAAAAGAAAAAGAAAAGGCAGGAACATTATAAATGCTGGAGAGATAAACAGAGCCCAACCAGTGACAAACTTACTCTCAAAGCAAATGTATGTAGCAGAATCCTCAAAGATTACCTAGGAGTCGTAGAATTCACTGTCCTTGTAGAATACAATGTTTACTAAAGAATAAGTAATAAAAATGTGCTGAATAAAGCTGATACATATATTATCAAAACTCACTAGTAACTGAGGCAATTGTTTATGCTCAGACCAGCAATTGGTAAGCTTTTCATGTGAAGGCAGATATTAACTACTTTACCCATTGCATAAACAAAGACCATCTGTGCTCTGTCACAACTACTAAGCTTGGCCATTGTAGCATGGAAAGAAAGCATCCATAGGTAATGCATAGATTAATGAACCTGGTTGTGTTCTAATAAAACTTTATTTACAAAAACAGACAGTTGGCTGGATTTAGCCCATAGGCTGTAATCGCTATGCCCTGGCTTAAAACAACAAAAGACTTTATTGAGGAGTGTTTTGTCATTGACTTTATTTAGAATGGCTGACTTTTAATGCGTTTTATTATCACTTTGTAAAATTCTCTAAGAATATGTACCCCCTCATTGCCAAAGCTGGGTTTTACCCCACTACCTGCCCTTGGCACACCACTGTCCACGTCTAACTATGATGTGGGCTCTGGAGGGCAAACTGCATATCCAGTTCTTCTTGGTGGCCCTGGGATCTACCACAGGAGCTTGCACATTGAGTAGGCGTGATAATTAATACACCGATCCAGATGTTTCTTAGATTTAAATCAAGCCTTCCCTACTGACTAAATTCATATAATTAATTCAATGTGTTCCTCAAAGCGTTTTTAAAAAGATTTTATATATTTGTTTGTTTGATAGAGAGCACAAGCAGGGAGAGCAGCAGGCAGGAGAGGGAGAAGCAGATTCCCTATTGAGCAGAGAGTCCAACATGGACTCAATCGCAGGACCCTGGGATCATGACCTGAGCCAAAGGCAGATGTTTAACTGACTTAGCCACCCAGGCACCCTCCTCAGACTTTTTAAAAATAATAAAGACTATTTATTTATATTTATATTTATAATTTATTTACATTTGTAAATGGATTTATTTATATTTATAATTTTGCTCCCACCACTAAACAAGCTTCTCCTGCTCTTCCTGAAGAACAGGTCTGTAGTTTTTACAAATAATATTTATATACACTTACGAGTAGCTTTGTTTCACTGGATGGATTATACATTTCCACCCTTTCTTCTTCTTTGGTGTCTGCGTCATCTTTTTTTTTTTTTAAATAGACTCTTTTTTTTTTTCTTTTTTAAGATTTCATTGATCCATTTGGCAGAGAAAGAGAGAGCGCAAGTAGGCAGAGAGGCAGACAGAGGGAAATGGGGAAGCAAGCTCCCTGCTGAGCAGAGAGCCTGATGTGGGGCTCGATCCCAGGACCCTGAGACCATGACCCGAGCAGACTGCAGAGGCTTAACCCACTGAGCCACTCAGGTGCCCCTGCGTCATCTTTTATAAGACCCACAGCTCCCCAATCTCTTCCTCCCTGGTTTCACTTGCAAACCTAACAGCTTCAGCTCTTCTCTTGCTGCTACATTGTTTCCTGTCCAATCAGAATCTTGTGTTCTTTCTTAGTTGTCTGTCCTTACTCATCCTCCTCTGAGACCACAGCTGGCCCATTGTCCATCCTGCCCTCTTGGCCAGCTGCCTTAGAGCCTGTGGTCCCGGCCTGCTAAGAGGACAGGTGTTGCTGTGTCACCGTCCTTGGGGGCACCCACACAAGCAGGTGCTGCTTCTTCTAATACAGACACCTGTTGGCTTTGCCATCAGCTTGTTTATGT
Organism: Mustela nivalis; assembly: GCF_964662115.1. NCBI lineage: Eukaryota > Metazoa > Chordata > Mammalia > Carnivora > Mustelidae > Mustela > Mustela nivalis. Next base: position 242,826 of record NW_028135704.1, read on the forward strand.
CCCAGGTGGCATCTCTCCTAGTCTTATATCTTCCATTTTCTAAAGCCTGTTCCTTTCTTTTCCCTCTCTCGAATCAGTTTTTTTGGCAGTGTGTGTGTAGGTCCCTTTGCACCTGTTTTCCTGAGACCTACTGGAGTATCAGTCAGAAGTAGGCCCCCGAGGGCCAGAGCAGTGGGACTGGATGCCAAAGTCTTCTTGAAAGGATGGCCTTGAGAAAATGTCTTTTTTAAGCCTCAGTTTACCCTGTCTTTAAAATGAGAAGAACAATCATTGTTTCATAGAGTTGATATGAAAATCAATGAAATATCATATATCACTAACTTATTCTGGTGCCTGACCCCAGCAGGAGCTTAGCATGCAGTATTTTAACACTGAAGTTAGGGGTCCCTGTCTGGTTGTGCAGTCTGCCCACTGCACAGACATGCTGAATCAGCTCCGAGGGGAGTGATTCTCCTTGTTTGAATTTGTCTTCCCAGATGCCTGCATTTTGCTCCATGAATCTGCCAGGAGGGGTGTCCTTTGTGACATCTGCCTGTTGCTCATTGGAGGTCGTTCTCTTCTGATATAATTCACAAGCTGCTCCCTTTCACTCTCCCCGTTGTCCCTTTTGAGGGCTTTCTCCTCTCCAGGGACACAAATCCCATGTGGTTCCCTGGCACAGTGACTGACGCTCATTCTTGGTTGGGCAGAGAGGAGCTGTCTTGGAGGAGCTGTTCATTCAGGTTACAGCTGGGAACGATGCCAGCCCTGAGCTGCAGAAGGGACACCAATGCCTCTCCATGGCTTATGGTTTTATGGTGGGAATGAGCTGTGAGAAGAACCCTGACATGGGGACTGTAGTGGAGAAGGGGGTGTCACCCACAGTGTTCTCAGAGCAGCAGATGGGGCCCCTACCTAGCCTACCGAAGGCTAAACTTCCCAGGAGGAGACCATACCCCTGCTGAATCTTAGAAGTCGAACAAGAATTGTCCAGGCATAGTCAGGCAGACAAAAGCATTCCAGGCTGAAAACATTCTGGATAAAAATTAACATTCATATTGGCACAGCTGTGCCCCTTGCTAAGGAACAGGCCCCAGCCTCGGTTTTACTAGAGCTTTTGAATCCCATGAGTTCAGTCCCTCAAGCTCCCTTAGTCTTCAGGGTTCCGGGAAGTGGCGGGAGGGTGTTGTCAGAGCTCCCTGAGAAGTGAGGAAAGGGCCTGCTGAGGCCTGTCCCACTTGGCCAAGGGCTTTGGGGTGAATTCGCTCCTGGGCCGTTCTCAGGCCTTGCTTGACCCGAGGCCTGGCCTTCGCTCCAGCTCCGCCAGGCTGTAATCAGACCTCCGTGGCCACTTGCAGAAGAGCCAAAACCCTGTTCCCAGAAGAAGAGATGCCAGCGTCCGTCCAAAGCCTCCCTCCATCAACACCTTTGACCCAGTTCACCCAGGAAAACAGCATGCTGACACCAAGCTGCTCCTGGCTTTCCCCAGGGGCTGGGTGGGAGCCACTGGATTTGGACTGCAGAGTTGTTTTGTCCCAAAGAGGAAGGCCAGGGCGCCTTTCCCTGAGCTCTCCCATGGCTGATTGTGGGCCCCAGCAGGAGATCAGCTCCAGGGCAGCAGCTGGGGACAGACACACAGCAAGGAGGGTTACTGTGTCGCTCCAAAGAAGCTCCAGCGCTCTCTAGCTGGGACGAGTCAGATCTGCTGCTGCCCCCATTCAAGCCTTTTATGACCCCCCTGCTCTCGTCCCACACCTCCAGACAGACCACCTTGGGTGTGGGAGTCCCAGTGAGGGGTAGGCATGTGGATCTCCTGGTCTGGGGTCCACAGTCAGGTGCACGATCTGCCCTCACCAGTCATGTAACCTCGGGCAAGTAATCTGTCTCCCCATTCCTCACTTCTCTCCTTTGTAAGATGAGGTGATGCTATTACCTACCCCACAGAGACCTGTGAGTAGCCTGTGAGATCATATACATAAGATGGTTAGCATCCCTGCCAGGTAGGGAACGAGCTCTCCAGACATGCTGGCTTAGCCTGCCTTGAATGCCTATCGACATTAGCACTTATGAAAGTAGTACTTACACAATGCGAAACCCTCCAAAATACTGGACTCTGTGCAGAAAAAAAAGGAAAGGGAAAGAAAGGAAGGGAAGAAAACAAGAAGGGAGAAAAAAGAAATCTTCCCATTTCTTCTCCCAAAAGATGAAAACCATTGAAACTTGGGGTATCTTTTTCTAGTCTGCTATTCATGCAAGAACAATGTTTCAAAGGCATAGTATGCATTTATGCCTTTTTCTTTTTCTGTTTTCAAGAAATAGAAGCCCAATAGACAAACTATCCTGAGATTTGCTTTTTCTGCTTTATGTGGAAGAGAGAGAACTTCACAGGAACCCATGAAGACCCCTCTCTTTCTCTATTAACCAAATGGAATTCTGTGGCCTAACTAGACCACCATTTATTCAACCCGCCGCGTGTGGACTGACATTCACTGTTACTAGATGTTTAATTTTATGAACAATGCCAAGCTAAGCATCCCGGAGTGGACCTCTGTTCTCCTCTGGCTATATCTCTTTATGATGAAGTCCTAGAGGGGTAATTGCTGGATCAAAAAATAAACTTATTTAAGTTTTTAGAGAAATTGCTGATTGTTGCTTCTCAAAATATTGAGTTGTTTTCACAGGGAACAACAGTATATGAGAGGACATGTTCACTATACATGCCTAAAATGGGGTATCAACATTTTATATTTCTTTAGAACCATCACACAGAAGGACCACATTTAAAGAGTGTTTTCTTACCAGCTCTAACCAAATAATTTCCAATGTGCCCACTTCTACAGCCATAGCCCATCATGGAGGGTGATGCTTTGTTTGCTCTCCCAGGAGGACAAGGAGCTCCTCTAACCAGGCAAACTTTCATCTCATTTCCGGGGAGGGGAATAAAGAATGTGATTCCTTGGGCTTATAAATGAGGGGTGTGTGTGTGTGTGTGTGTGTAAGAAGGTCACACCCAATCCCCAGTGCCAAGCGTGCTCTTAAAAATTAAGCATCGAGCTTGCACAAGGGCCCAACTTGCTTCACATTGGCAAGAATGGGCAACAAGATCTAGGGTTTCTGGGTCTCAGTTTTGCGTGCACTGCTGGGTCAACTCTATCCCTGCCTAAATCTGCACAATGTGCCTACCTCCCCAGAACTTGATTTGCTTCTCTAACTGGTGGAGTGAGTCCATGGAAAGCAGAGATGTGAACTGACTCCCTAAGAGACTGTGACAAAACCAATTCCAGGGGTACCTGGGTGGCTCAGTTGGTTAAGTGTCTGCCTTCAGCTCTGGTCATGATCCCAGGGTCCTGGGATCAAGCCCCGCATGGGGATCCCTGCCCAGCAGGAAGTCTACTTCTCCCTCTCTTGCTCCCCCTGCTTGTGTTCCCTCTCTCACTATCTCTCTGTCAAATAAATAAATAACATCTTTAAAAAATATATTCAGAAGACACGTTTTCTTTCATTACAATATAGAATTTCTCATATTTTCAAATTCCAGGGATGTCGACCCATCCAACCAATGGCCAGTTTTATCGGGAAAGGGAGGGTGCACTTGGGGGAATGCTGCCAGTGGGAAAATTACCTGTATCTTTGTAACAGTACCATGGCCAAGTGGGTAGGAAGCAGGTGGGACAGAGATGTGCCAGAACCAAATTGCTAATATGAAAAGAAGCTCCAAATTCTAGTCCTGACTCCTCCACATAGTAACTGGGTGACCTGGAACAAATTACTTAACCTCTCTGAACATCGACTTCTCCATATACAACGGGGGCATGACACCTTGCATAATTAATACAGCGGTGGTGAGGAGAAATACAATAATGAGTGTAGAAAAACATGCCATCCACTGGAAAACAAACATGAAAGGTATGGTTAATATTTGGTTTTAAAATCTAGCCTTCATTTTATGGTGTCTGATTTTCTTGGCATTCACAACATTTAGAAACCAACAATAAAGCCAGGCTGTCAGGAGTACAATTAAGGGCAAGTTGGAAAACTGCCCACTCCCTGGGCATTTGATCTCAGTGAAGCATAACACTATTGAAGACCTTTTGATGCAGGAGCCAGATTTCTGGAGAAGTCCCTCCGTGTGGTCCTGTTCTTCCCACCCATGCCACCTCCATCCTCCTCCCCACTCCTCAGCAGTTTGTCCTGCTTGGTCCCCTCCAACCCACTGTGTCTATGATCCCATGATCAAGGTTTGTCCCAGGGACACTTGGGCCCAGGCCACTCCAACTTTTCCCCTCCTTTCTCACCCCTCTCCAACTTACTTGTGCTAATAAATGCTCAGAAAGACCTGGAAGGAAGTTTGAGGGGGATACAAGGATCTCTGGTCTAGACAGGTGTCGAGAAGGGGACGGCTGTTTATGAGAATGTCTGATCTCTCTGGGCCATGATGGGGGTCTACCTTGCCTCACTCGCCATCCTTCCAGAAGGTGGTAGGGAGTGATCTCCTGGACACCCTCTGAGTCTATTTCAGAGGACATACTGCTCATTGACTATCTTGCGGCTGGATACTCTGTGCGGGTTGTGTGATCTTTTATGCACTGATCAAATCCCAAGTGACTCAGAAAACACACCACAGGTGGAGACTTAGTGTTACAGTAATTGAGCAGCTGAGTCTTGTTCTATGGACAGGACCAACCTATCCTCCAAAAGCCACGTCCGCATCTCCATATGTCCTGTGTCTCGGCAGGTAGATGAACCCCCCCAGTGATGAAGACTTGAGAAAGGGGGGCACCTGACTAGCTCTGTGACTGCAAAGCCTATCCCCTTTTGCTGAGGCCAGATCATGGGCTTGCTATAACCAAAGGGGGTGGCAGCATCACATCCTGTGGGCCCCTCCCAGCAGGAGTCTCAGACCCCATTCCCCACTTCCTAAGATCACAAGGTACCTGCTGCAGTGGATGATACTGGTTAGTTCTGAAACAGAGGAACTTAAGTCAGAGCTCTTGTCAGAAGTGAATATATCTCTCCCAGGGGAGAACAGAGCCAGAAGGGGAGGCAGTTCTGATGAACACAAGTACCATTTCAGAAACACTCTCTGATGCTACCCAGCACTCTCTACCTTCCTAGAAGTCTGTTACTGTCATGCAGGGGATCCCCAAACTGCCCTCACAGCACACATGTCCTGCCAGGCACTAATGCTGTTTCCCACTGATGGGAAACTCTGCTCACTGTTGTTAATTTGGTTTTAGTGTTTTATGTTTTTGAACTCAGACACTTTCGACCTGCTAACACAAGCAAAATAATTTAAAATATTTCATATGATACTGCCTTTAGAATTCTCAGATGGTTGATTTGTGAATGTTGAACCATCCTTGTAGCCCAGGGATGAATCCCACCTGATCATGGTGGATAATCTTTTTAATGTGCTGTTGGAGCCTGTTGGCTAGGATCTTGTTGAGAATCTTAGCATTCATATTCATCAGTGATATTGATCTAAAATTCTCCTTTTTTGTAGGGTCTTTGCCTGGTTTGGGGATCAGGGTAATGCTGACTTCATAGAAAGAGTCTGGAAGTTTTCCTTCTGCTTCAATTTTTTGAAACAGCTTCAGGAGAATAGGTGTTATTTCTTGTTTGAAGATTTGGTAGAATTCCCCAGGGAATCTGTCAGGTCCTGGGCTCTTTTTTTTTGGGAGGTTTTTGATCACTACTTCAATCTCATTACTAGATATCGGTCTATTCAGGTTGTCGATTTCTTCCTGGTTCAATTTTTGGTAGTTTATATTTTTCCAGGAATGCATCCATTTCATCTAGGTTGCTAAGCTTATTGGCATATAACTGTTGATAGTAACTTCTGATGATTGTTACTACTTCCTTGGTGTTAGTTGTGATCTCTCACTTTTCATTTATAATTTTATGAATTTGGACCTCAACATGAGACAGGAATCCATCAGAATCATAGAGGAGAACATAGGCAGTAATCTCTTCGATATCAGCCACAGCAACTTTTTTCAAGATATGTCTCCAAAGGCAAAGGACACAAAAGCGAAAATAAACTTTGGGGACTTCATCAAAATCAAAAGCTTTTGCACAGGAAAGGAAATAGTCAAAAAAACAAAGAGGCAACCCACGGAATGGGAGAAGATATTTGCAAATGACAGTACAGACAAAAGGTTGATATTCAGGATCTATAATGAACTCCTCAAACTCAACACACATGAAACAGGCAAACATATCAAAAAATGGGCAGAAGATATGAACAGACACTTCTCCAATCAAGACATACAAATGGCTATCAGACACACGAAAAAATGTTCATCATCATTAGCCCTCAGGGAGATTCAAATTAAAACCACATTGAGATATCACCTTACACCACTTAGAATGGCCAAAATTAACAAAACAGGAAACAACATGTGTTGGAGAGGATGTGGAGAAAGGAGAACCCTCTTACACTGTTGGTGGGAATGCAATTTGGTGCAGCCTCTTTGGAGAACAGTGTGGAGATTCCTCAAGAAATTAAAAATAGAACTTCCCTATGATCCTGCAAATGCACTCCTGGGTATTTACCCCAAGGATACAGATGTCATGAAAAGAAGGGCCATCTGTACCCCAATGTTTATAGCAGCAATCACCAAGGTCGCCAAACTATGGAAAGAACCAAGATGCCCTTCAACGGACGAATGGATAAGGAAGATGTGGTCCATATACACTGTGGAGTATTATGCCTCCATCAGAAAGGATGAATACCCAACTTTTGTAGCAACATGGACGGGATTGGAAGAGATTATGCTGAGTGAAATAAGTCAAGCAGAGAGAGTCAATTATCATATGGTTTCACTTATTTGTGGAGCATAACAAATAGCATGGAGGACAAGGGGTGTTAGAGAGGAGAAGGGAGTTGGGGGAAATTGGAAGGGGAGGTGAATCACGAGAAACTATGGACTCTGAAAAACAATCTGAGGGGTTTGAAGTTGCGGGGGTTGGGAGGTTGGGGTACCAGGTGGTGGGTATTATAGAGGGCATGGATTGCATGGAGCACTGGGTGTGGTGAAAAAATAATGAATACTGTTTTTCTGAAAATAAATAAATTGAAAAAAATTAAAAAAAAATGATACAAATTGCAGAGGGACAAAGAAGCCATAGGGAACCCAGCTTTCTTCTCTTCTCTGCATTCTGTAAGTTGCACCAGTATCTTTGCAATACATTTTATCTTTGGCTTAAAAAAAAAAAAAGAATTCTCAGATGGTGGCATGAAACCATTGTGAAATTTTTGCTTATAAATGACGTTTGTGTGTGGTGTGTGTGCGTATGTGTAGTGTGTTGTATTGCACATGAGTGTGCATGTGATATGGATTATATGGTGAGTGTGTGTGTGGGTTTGTATGTGGTGTGTATGTATATGTGTGGATTGTGTAGTATGTATGTATTTATGTGGTGTTTATGTGTACATGTGATATGGATTGTGTGGTCTATGTGTGCATATATGTGTATGTGAAGCTTGTGGTGTGTGTGTGGCATATGAATACGTGATGTGCTATGTGTGGTGTGGTGTGTATGGTGTGGGCAAGCTATGTGGTATGTGGTACATGTGTATGATATGTTTATTGTGGTGTGTGTTATGTGTGGTGTGCTGTGTTGTATGTGTGGGCAGTAGACGTGGTGTGCTGTGTTGTATGTGTGTGGTGTGTGTGGTGTGCTGTGTGGTATGTGTGTTGCTATGTGGTAAATGTGTGCAGTATTCGTGGTGTGCTGTGTAGTACGTGTGTGTGGTATGCATGGTGTGCTGTGTTATATGTGTGCTGTGCTGTGCTGCACCTGTGTGTCGTATGCATGTTGTTATGTGGTAAATGTGTGCAGTATGTGTGGCGTGCTGTGTGGCACATGTGTTTTATGCATGGTGCGGCATGTGTGTGCCCATGCATGGGAATACACATGCTCATGAGCATGCACATGTTCTCTACACTGGACAGCAGTACACATGAACAAAGAAAATGTGTGACTATCACAGCTCAGAGGCAAAACAACAGATGCATTTACAGATGAATTATTTATCAGAAAACCATTCAGAAAAGGTTCAAATACTCAAAATACATCTTGTCTTGGTGCAAACATAGGAGGAGATCTCTAAGTACAGCCAGGATTGACTGGTCCATCATGCACCAATTTTTCATGTACCTGATACATATTTATAGACCTCCTAGCAAGGGGGCACCCCCTGCTCTGTCTGCACCCCTGGCTACATGATGAAGAGCCACAGCAATGGGGACCTGTCTTCAAGGCTTGCAGTCTAGCTGCAAGAAATGTCTTGACAGTGCAGCTGGGGAAGTGTTTTCACAGAGGACACACAGGCAACTCTTTATTTCCCTTTTCTTTGATCCCCTTCCTGGTTTACCTTGACCTGACAGCAAGTCTACCTTTGCCACCCAAATTCCCAGGCCCCCACTATGAGAAAGCCAGAGCCACTGAGCACAAACTGAGATTTGAGCTTCCTAAAGACCACTGCAAAGAGGGAAACACAAAAGACCACACATCATAAAATGGTAAAATTTCCTCTATGGAATGTATCTATCATCTAGTTATTGATTTCAAGAGATACTAGATAGTACTGTCTTCTCTAATTGCCGTGTTCTATTTCCATTCTTACCTTCTTAAAATTTGTAGGAACTAACACATGTTGGATTAAGGCAAATTTTGAATTTCTTTTGTCAAAGTTTATTATTATCTGTAATTTTCAATGCAGAATTTGAGATGATATTTAAATCTTTTATAATAAGTCATATTTCAAATATACCAAAGAATAATGCACCTAAATAATTGACATTCAGTTATATAGAATATCAAATACACACATCCATACTCACCCCTGAGCTCAAGCAGAACATAAAAATATAATGACATTCCCTTTGCTTCCTTCCTAAAGCAGGAAAACACCTGAAAATATTTATCACTGCTGGATTTTCTTTACATTTGCATTGCCTTTGTGAGGCCTATGTGTTTTCTTTGCTCACCAAAACTTCATCTGTACCTGACCTTCTTACTAGGGTCCAGTTTTTTTCCTTCTGGAGCATGCTTTGCAGAGATGTTCCATGATATGAACATCTGTGGGTAATAGGTTCTTTCATATCATTGTTCATCTGAAAATACCTTTATTTTGCTGAAAGCCTCCCTTGCCACATTGTGTCATCAGCTATCTGTCCAATTGTGACTCCTTTTATATAATTTGTCTTTTTGGGCAACTTCTCAGATATCCTCAGTGTTCAGTTGTTTCAACACAGTAAATCTCCGGGGGCTTTCTGTTATCCTGCTCGTGATTCTCTGATGTTCCTAAGTCCAAGGACTCATGGATTTCATGAATTCCAGAGAATTCCCCACCACTAACTCCCAAACACTGTGCCTCCTCTGTCCTCTGTATCATCTCTCAACCTCCCTTTAGAGTTTCTACCTTGTTGTCACTCTGCCCTGTGCTCGACATACTTCTGTAAGAATCACTTGCCCTCACCTGTTCCCCTCAGCTCTGCTAATGTACTGCTAGTCCCTGTCCTGAACTTCACATTTTATTTATAATAGATTTGTTTCTGGAATCTGTGTTCATCACTTTTTCAAATCTGAGTCATCACTTTTCCACTCTTTTTCTCTTCTCATGTTTTCAAGACACTCCTTCCTTTCTTAAAACGCATAAAATACACTTTTTTTTATATTTATTTTCAATAATTTCCATATCTAAGAGTCTCTGTTTCCATTTAGCTGTGTATGTTTCTGCAGATTCTCGCTCATGGTACCCTGTTTACTTAAGTGTTCGATGATTTTTTTTTTTTTAAACTCATGAATTTTGGAACTTTCTTTGAAGTCTGGGTTGAAGCCACTTTACTCTTCAGAGGCTTTCATTTACTCCTGCCAAGTGCCTGGGGCCACCACCGGTCTGGCACTGGAATGTCCCATTCTTAGCCTGATGTTTTGCAGACCACATGCATACTAGGGGATGAACCTCAAACCTTCATGAAAGATAGTCAAATATTCTCAAAGAACACTTCTCCCTGCCTTCCCAGAATCAAGGCTGATACCAGGTAAGTTCTTTGGTCAATTATATTCATAGGAGAATATATTTTGGTTCATCTTTTCACTGAAGCTACAAGTCTTCAAAGACCTTTGTTTTGTCAGGTCACCTAACCCAGTTCACCATTAAGTAAAACCCACCACCTAGTTACCTGAGTGGTCAAGCAACCTAGGGTGGCTGACAGCAGTAGCCCTCCCTTATCTGGATTTGCACTCCTGCTTAGATTTTGGCCTCTGATTTTTTCCCCAAGCCATGCACTTAAAAAACATTTAATGTTTAAAAAAAAAAAAAAAAAAGCAACAACAACAACAACAGCAACAAACATGGCTCAGTTAAGCATCCAACTCTTGATTTCAGCTCAGGCCATAATCTCAGGGCTGTGGGCTGTAGGCTCTGCACTGAGCGTGGAGCCTGCTTAAGATTCTCTCTCCTTGTCTCTCTTCCACTCCCTCTCAGCCCTTCCCCCCAGCATGCAATTTTCTCTTTTTCTAAAAAAAAGCATTTAATATTGTATCCAGCATTGCTACAAGCTTGAAGAGGGAGAGGAAGGGGTTTAGGGTACCACAGGTGCCCCCTTTCCACAGCAGTTTAACTGCTCTGTCACAGGCTTTCATGGCTGGCAGTCAGATTGTCAATGTAAGAAATCTCATTTTATGTAAATCCAGGAGATCAAAGTCCAGCAAAAGGGAAAATGTCTTGGGGAAGGTGTTGCCTTTTACAGAGTGTCTACCACACTCTTCACATTTGAAGACTCTACACATTTGATGGTGTATTCCTTACCCAACCCTCTGGGGTAAATATTATTATCCTTAGAAACTGAGTTTCAGAACCCATCCACTGTTACACAGAGATGAAACTGGGACTTAGCCCAGTTTTGCTGCTTTATAGATTCAGATCTTCATGGCTCTTCCTCACCCATGCAAGAGTTTTTCTCTGACACTTAGAGCTATCTAGTGTCTCCTTAAGTAGCTAAGCACTAAGATTTCTCTTTTAGCAGCTGATGCCCGACAACCTCACTTAAATTCTAGAATTCTCACCAATTTTTTGAACTTATTTACCAGCATCTTTATAACTTAGGAAAGAGAACATACATAAATATGAATATATATGTGCATGCATGTGTGTATGTATGTGTGTGTGTGTGTATATATATTTATATATTTATATATATATATATAGATAGATATTTCTTTTTTTTTCCTTTTCTTTGAAGTAGTGAATAAGCCCTTTAAGAAACTTTGGGACAGAGACAGGACTTGCACACCTTTGTAGTCTTCACAAGTCCCAGCGTGTGCCCAAAAATGATAGACATTCAATAAATACTTCTTAAGTGAACAACTGCTATTACTTGTTGCAGAATCAGAATGTGTACACAAACATCAATGCTATGGGCGATTCAAAATGTGTCCAGGCAAAGTCTCGCAGTCCTACAAAAGCGCATGTCTCCAAGATTAGGGTTTGGACATTCCAATCCACCCATGCTGTTCTCGACCACATTTCTTCTCCCTGAGTCAGTATGCATCAGCTCCTCATGCTGTGTCATTTACTTTGGCCCCTCACACCCTCCTCTGGGGTGCAGGAGAGTTTGAGTCACAGATTTCAGGGAGCCTCCAATCGGTCCACTCACATTCTCTTTCTCAGCTGCCATCACTGGTCCAGGTGCATGCACCTGCCCCTGAGGGCATGGATTGCTTGGACCCCTCCTGTGCTGGGCTAACACCATGTGAGTCACTGCTATCTTGACTGCCCTGCTTCCTTCTGCATTATCATATCTTCCATGAAGGGGTTCATTGCTAGCCCCCATTAATGGCTCTTGCTGGTAGAGTCACCCGGTCTCATCCCAAGGTTTATTTTCCATTAGTAGCTTTGAAAGAGCCAGTCCCTTTCCTCAGCTGCTTCATTTGGAAAAAGGTTACTCTTGAGAAAGTGAACCTGCAGAGGCTCCATCTTTGCTTCTCCATCCTACAGGGACAAGAAAGCAAATAATTCCTTCAATCTCACGTAGATCTCAAGGGTACAACTGCCTCTTGGAACTGGAAAATGTTTATTCATGAACGCACAGCTCCTGGCAGGTTTACATCAAAAGGTTCTACGTGGAGGGAAAGAAGACGGAGGCAGATTAATTGTCTCAAGAGAAACAGTTTAAAACATGAGCCTTTTCCCTCCATCAATAAGGAAGAGGGGAGAGTTCAGCTCAGAACTTTGGGCACTTGCCTGGGTGCTTGGGAAGTCTCATTCGAGTACATGCCCATGTCCAGGGAGATGGATTTCTAAGTGTTTTGAATATCAAGAAGCAGATTTCCATAGAGGCTGCCCTAGCTTATTAAAGGATTTTTTAAGTGCATTTAGCTTCCTTCTCTAGAAGTTGTCAAGAGCCAACAGGTTTAGTTTTTCACAACACTAAGCAGTCCCCAAAAGGTAGTTTCTGTAAAATGATTCTTTAAAAAAAAAAAAAAAAAGATATATTTATTTATTTGAGGAGGAGAGGGATAGAGGGAGAGAAAGTCTTGTGCAGACTCTGCACCAAGTGTGGAGCCTGACATGGGACTCAAACCCATGACCCTGAGATCATGACCTGAGCCAAAACCAAAAATCAGATGCTCAACAGACTGAGCCACCCAGGTGTCCTTAAAATGATTCTTAATTAAAAGAAAAGTTAAGTTTGCATCAGCTGAGCAACATGCAATTTAAGTAAACTCAGATTGGGAAAAGAAACTTTTTCAAATGGGTAGCAGAGACCTTTGAAAAATATCTGACTAAATTAAAAATAGTAAATGCATACTGTGTCTCTTAAATGAATGAGATCTAAATAAATCTGAATGTATTGTGATGAATGAGATCTGCTTTTTATTTTGGGAGGAAGAAAACTTCCAGTTTTTGAAATCGTTAGACATGATTTTAGGAGGCTAGCAGAAAAAAAATGAGACACACCAGGATGAAAGGATTGCCTCATTCAATTTTGTAGATATTTTTCCTGACAAAAAGACACCCTACTTGCTCCCACTCATCAACCTTACCCTTGGCGCTATCATCCTGTTTGAAATCGTATTCTTGAAGTTCTTGTAGGTGAGCACAAGTTCTGTTCCCCAGCAGCCCTTCTCTCCTGTTCCAGTCCGGGCTGACCTCTCCTTGGCCTCTGAAGTCACCTGCTGCTCTTGTCACTCATGAGGCTCCAGTTCCTTCAACAAATCATTGTCCAACCCCCCTGAAGTTCCCAGCTCTGCTCTGGGTTGTGGGGGTACCATGGTGAATGTGGCACAGTCATTGCTACCCCAGAGGAAGAGATCAGTAAATTACAGTGGGGAGGGGGTACTACTGTAGGGGCCTGTGGAGAGGGTACTGGCAACCAACAACTGAGCATTCCTGAGACAGTGAAGCATGCACCCAGAGGAGGAAAAGCAGGAACCATAGCTTAGTGGTTCTGGGCCCTTTTTCTTTTTTGGAAAGAACAAACATTTCAAGAGTCTTGTAGGGCTTAGGGGAGGTGAACTCCCCCAGTGGCCACTCTATACATCCCATCTCAGGGGGCTCCCTTCTAAGAAGCTTCTGCCTCCAGGAAGCAGAAGGAAAGGCAACTTTTGTCTCAAACTATGAAGTTTCTCCAACCATGAGTTTTATAGTAACAAGATAGTGTTGCTCACATTAAATAACTTCTGTTCCAAATTATATTAAGAAGTCAGCATAACACCAAAAAAAAAAAAAAAAAAAGCCGAAAAAAAAACCCTAAATATGTCTGCTCATGAAATGAAAGTTGTCATTTCTATTTCCACCAATTCAAGAGCTAACATCTGCCACATCTTCCCAGAGGTGCCCATATTGCTTAAATTCTCTCCATTCAGCTCATTTCTTAAAAATGTTTGAGGCTGAAATGGAACATAAATAGATTCCTCTGTATACATCCCACCATTCCAGTGGGGGAGTTATTTTTACAGAGAAATTTTTGGTTAAGTGCTAATGTGGCACCTGGCAGTGAACTCAACAGACATTTCTGTTAAACTGGGTAGAAAATAGTGATTATTTGAGGACATTTATTTTCTATTTGGAAGCCTTCAGCTTATGATTTGGGAACATTTAGTAGTTTTTCCTTGATTCAAGATTGTCGAGGGTGCCTTTCAAATTCAGCTTGACAGACATCTAAGGGGCACAAAGCCAACACTCTCTCGCCCCTGTAGTGGTGAGTGGTGGGGTTGGGTTTGGTGGAGGGAGGGCCGGTAGACAAGTAGCCAACATCCCTACAAAGGAGTCTGGCCTCCTGGCTCATCCTCTTCTCCATACCTCTCTGTCCTTGGGGTCTTCCTGTCCTCTCTCTCTCTCTGGTCCTGTGGATAGAGAGCCAGGACACTCAAGGTGTGGATATAAAATAAATATAACTTGCTGTGATGAGCGCAGGGTATCATATTTAACCAATGAATCTTTGAACACTGCATCAAGGATTAATAAAGTACTATACAGTGGCTAACTTAACATATAAAACTTAAAAAAATATATAACTTAAAATTTGGCTTGAAACTATTTTGAAAGATTTTATATATTCAATTGCATGTGGGGCCATTCTGATTATAATTATTATTTTTTAAACTATGAATTATATTTTTATTACGTTCAGTTAGCCAGCATATAGTACATTATAAGCTTTTGTTGTAATGCTCAATGATTCATTAGTTTCATATAACACCCAGTGCTCAGTGATATAATTATTTTTAAATAAAAACTGATACTATACTTGATTTATCATTCATCTTTTTCACCAGACCATTAGCCATTTATAGAGTTCCAATCTACCTTCTAAGGACACTGGATGCTAGATATAATTTAAAATCATCACAGCCTCCAAACCTAATCTAAGTATAAGTGTATTCCTATGCAAAGCAAAAAAGGGCAACATGAAAAAAGAAATCCATTGAAACCAAAAACAATTTAAATTTGACACACATTTGAATGTTTCCCATCTCATAAACTCAGGAAATCTTTTGCTAAATAATTCCCTTGTGGAGTATCTGAAGTAACAGATCTATTGAGTGAGGAGAACCAAACAAATATCAAAACATAAGCAATGCTTCAAAATGAGTGAAGTGTTGAAATTCTGGCTCGTTCTATATATGGAGAATATCCCAAAGGAGGATCAGCCACTGCTCCTTGACAAAATAATCGATTCCAAAACTCTTGTAGATCTCTACACTCAACTTGAAGAGCCTCCTTGAATTTTGCATACAGTGTTCCTTCAGCCTGAAATATTCTTCCATTCTTTGTCTGTCTGGATGTCTTCTTCAAAGAAGAGTTCATTCTTCAAAACCGAGAACTGTCACTCACTCTTTTGTGGACACTTCTCTGGGCCCCTAAGAAGAATCGGTCACATTTTCCCTGTGCTGCTGTGGAATCTCATGACAGCCTCTCTTATGGTACATGTCCTGATTTTTTAAAATTCTTTTTGTATATATATATATGTGTGTGTGTGTGTATGTGTGTGTGTGTATGAAACACATGAGACATGTATATCTATGAAAAATATATATATAGATCTACAATAGTAGACTGAGGTGTCTTTATCCTTCATTTTTATAGCACTGCACATAGTCAGCAGGGTGTGGTAGGTGCCTCACAGAGGTTTCTTAAACTGACTTGTACTGACCTTGAACTTCCATTACTCGATAGCTCCTTTTC